>NW_020191784.1:0-20819 GCF_002263795.3 Bos taurus | reverse complement strand
ACAACACTCGAAGAGAGATACTGATTCATGCACTGATCTCGTGGCTATCTCCTGCACGGCTCACGTGGCTTGATCAATACATGATTCACGTGGCTTACCATGTTCTGGTCACGTGACTGATCATGCAATCATGTCAACGTTAATTGAACTGCACTGATCGTGTGGCTTACATGCACTGAATCACGGATGCAGCTAATCATATCACGTGCTGATCAGCCTGATACTGCTATCATATGACTTGGACTGGCATACACTATCGGCTATCAATGCACTGATCACTTTCCTGGTCACACAATGATCACGTGCCTGGTCATGCACAGATTACGTGACTGATCATGCACTGATCACGTGACTGATCATGCACTGATCACGTGGATATCATGCACTACTCACGTGGCTGATCATGCAATCATCATGTAGCTACAATGTACCGGTCACGTGACTGATCATACACCCATCAGGTGACTGAACATGCACTGATCACGTGGCTATCATGCACTGTTCATGTGGCTGATCATACACTGATCACCTGCCTGGTCAAGCACAGATCACGTGACTAATCATGAACTGATCACGTAGCTATCATGCACTGATCACCTGGCTGATCATGCACTGATCACGTGGCTATCATGCAATGATCACGTGGCTATGATGCACCGGTCACGTGGCTGATCATTCACTGATACCGTGACTAGCATGGACTGATCACATGACTATCATGTAGTGATCACGTGACTTAATGGCGCTGATCATGTGACTGATCATGCGCAGTTCATGTTTGCTATCATACACTGATCATGTGCCTCTGAAGGCAATATACAAAGAGCTGAGTAGGCACGAATCAAACACTCAGCAGGCAATAATCATGGAACTCAGCTGTGAGGAATCATGCTGTTCAGCTGGCAATAATCAAGCAGCTGAGCAGGCAGGAATTACGCAGCACAGCTGGCAATTGTCAAGCAGAAGACAGGCAGGAATCATGCAGCTCAGCTGGCAAATGTCAAGCAGATGAGCAGACAGTAATCATGCAGCTCAGCAGGCCTGATCACGTGACTGAGCATGCACTGTTCACGTGGCTGATCATACACTGATCACGTGATTGACCATGCACTGATCACTAGGATATCATGCACTGATCACGTGGCTATCATGCACTGATCACGTGGCTGAACATGCACTGTTCACATGGCTGGTCACACACCTGTCACGTGACTGATCATGCACTGATCACGTGGAACTCATGCACTGATCACGTGGCTGATCATCTCTGCTCACATAACTGATCATGCACACATCACGTGACTATCTTGCACTGCTCACGTGGCTGGTCATGCAATGATCATGTAGCTACCATATACTGGCCACGTGACTGATCATGCACAGATCACGTAAATGATCATGCACTCTTCACGTGACTGATCATGTACTGATCACGTGACTGGTCATGCACTGATCACGTGGCTATCATGCCCTGCTCACGTGGCTGATCATGCAATGATCACGTAGAAACCATGTACTGGTCACGTGACTGATCATGCACTGATCACGTAATTGATCATGCACTGATCACCTGGCTTATCATGCATTGATCATGTGACTGATCATGCGCTGATCATGTTTGCTATCATACACTGATCATGTGCCTCTGAAGGCAATAAACAAAGAGCTGAGTAGGCAGGAATCAGTCAGCAGGCAATAATCATGGAACTCAGCTCTGAGAAATCATGCTGCTCAGCTGGAAATAATGAAGCAGCTCAGCAGGCAGGAATTACGCAGCACACGTGGCAATTGTCAAGGAGATGACAGGCAGGTATCGTGCAGCTCAGCTGGCAATTGTCAAGCAGATGAGCTGACAGTAATCACGCAGCTCAGCAGGCCCTGATCACGTGACTCAGCATGCACTGTTCACATGGTTGATCACACACCTATCACGTGACTGATCATGCACTGATCACGTGGCCCTCATGCACTGATCACGTAATAGTATGCACTGATCACGTGGCTATCATGCACTGATGACGTGGCTGATCATGCACTTATCATATGACTGATCATGCACTGATCACGTAGCTATCTTGCACTGATCACTTGGCTGATCATGCACTCATCACGGGACTGATCGTGCACTGATCAAGGTGCTATCATGCATTGATTACATGACTCCACATGCACTGATCACGTGACTGATCATGCACTGATCACGTGGCTATCATGCACTGCTCATGTGGCTCATCATGCAATGATCACGTAATTGATCATGCACTGATCACCTGGCTTATCATGCATTGATCATGTGACTGATCATGTGCTGATCATGTTTGGTGTCACACACTGATCATTTGCATCTGTAGGCAATGAACAAAGAGCTGAGTAGGCAGGAATCAGTCAGCATGCTATAATCATGGAACTCAGATTTGAGAAATCATGCTGCTCACCTGGCAATAATCAAGTAGATGAGCAGGCAGGAATTATGCAGCACAGGTGGCAATTGTCAAGGAGATGACAGGCAGGAACCGTACAGCTCAGCTGGCAATTGTCAAGCAGATGAGCAGACAGTAATTACGCAGCTCAGCAGGCCCTTATCACGTGACTGAGCATGCACTGTTCACGTGGCTGTTCACACACCTATCACGTGAATAATCATGCACTGATCACGTGGCTCTCATGCACTGATCACGTGATTGCGCATGCACTGATCACGTAATTGTATGCACTGCTCACGTGGCTATCATGCACTGAAGACGTGGTTGATCATGCACTGATCACGTAGCTCTCTTGCACTGATCACTTGGTTGATCATACACTAATCACGGGACTGATCGTGCACTGATCCCGGCGCTGACATGCATTGTCTACATGACTCCACATGCACTGATTACGTGGATGATCATGCACTGATCACGTGACTGACCATGCACTGATCACATGGCTGATCATGCACTGATCACGTAATTGATCATGCACTGATCATTTTGCTGATCATGCACTGATCAGGTAGCTGATCATACACTGATCACGTGACTGATCATGCACTGATCACGTGACTGATCATGCACTTATCACGTGGCTATCATGCACTGATCACTTGGCTGGTCATACACTGATCACATGACTGATCATGCACTGTTCACGTGACTGATCATGTACTGATCACGTGACTGATCATGCACTGATCACGTAATTCATCATGCACTATTCACGTGGCTGATCATGCACTGATCACGTGACTGACCATGCACTGATCGGGTGACTGATCATCCACTGATCAGTTGGCTATCATGCACTGATTACTTGGCTGATCATGCACTGATCACGGGACTGATAATGCACTGATCATCTGGCTATCATGCACTCATTACCTGGCTATCGTGCACTGATCACGTGGTTGATCATACACTGATCACGAGACTGATCATGCACTGATCACGTCTATATCATGCACTGATCACATGACTGCCCATGCACTGTTCACCCAGATGATAATACACTGATCACGTGACTGATCATGCAATGATCTCGTGGCTATCATGCACGGCTCATGTGGCTGATCATGCAATGATCACCTAGCTACCATATACTGGTCACTTGACTGATCATGCACTGATAACGTGGCTATCATGCACTGCTCAGGTGGCTGATCATGCAATGATCATGTAGCTACCATGTACCGGTCAGGTGACTGATCATACACCCATCAGGTGACGGATCATGCACTGATCACGTGGCTGATCATACACTGATCACCTGCCTGGTCATGCACAGATCACGTGACAAATCATGATCACATAGCTATCATGATTTGATCACCTGGCTGATCATGCACTGATCACGTGGCTGATCATGCACTGATACCGTGACTGAGCATGGACTGATCACATGACTATCATGTAGTGATCACGTGACTTAATGGCGCTGATCATGTGACTGATCATGCGCTGATCATGTTTGCTATCATACACTGATCATGTGCCTCTGGAGGCAATAAACAAAGAGCTGAGTAGGCACGAATCAAACAGTCAGCAGGCAATAATCATGGAACTCAGCTGTGAGGAATCATGCTGCTCAGCTGGCAATAATCAAGCAGCTGAGCAGGCAGGAATTACGCAGCACAGCTGGCAATTGTCAAGCAGATGACAGGCAGGAATCGTGCAGCTCAGCTGGCAATTGTCAAGCAGATGAGCAGACAGGAATCACGCAGCTCAGCAGGCCCTGATCACGTGACTGAGCATGCACTGTTCACGTGGCTGATCATATACTGAGTACATGATGGATCATGCACTAATCACTTGTATATCATGCACTGATCATGTGGCTGATCATACACTGTTCATGTGTCTGACCATGCATTGATCACGTGGCTGATCATACTCTGCTCACGTAACTGATCATGCACACATCATGTGGCTATCATGCACTTCTCACCTGGCTGTTCATGCAATGTTCACATAGCTACCATATACTGGTCACGTGACTGATCATGCACTGATGACGTAATTGATCATGCACTGATCATGTGGCTCATCATTCAGTGATCACGTGACTGCTCAGACACTGATCACGTGACTGATCATGCACTGATCACGTGGCTATCATGCACTGATTACTTGGCTGATCATACACTGATCACGTGACTGATCACACACGTATCATGTGACTCATCATGCACTGATCACGTGGCTATCATGCACTAATCTCGTGGCTATCATTCACTGATCACGTTGCTGATCACACACGTATCACATGCCTGATCATGCACTGATCACGTGGCTATCATGCACTGATCACGTGGCTATCATGCACTGATCACGTGGCTGATCATGCAATGATCACGTAGCTACCATGTACTGGTCATGTGACTGATCATGCACTGATCACGTAATTGATCATGCACTGATCATGTGGCTGATCATGCACTGATCACGTGACTATCATGCACTGATCTCGTGGCTGATCGTGCACTGATCACGTGGCTATCATGCACTTATCACATGGCTGGTCATACACTGATCATATAGCTACCATGTTCCGGTCATGTGAATGATCATACACCCATCAGGTGACTGATCATGCACTGATCACGTGGCTATCATGCACTGACCACGAGACTGATCATGCACTGATCACGTCTAATCATGCACTGATCACATGACTGCCCATGCACTGATCACGTGGATGATCATACACTAATCATGTGACAGATCATGCACTGATCACGTGGCTGATCATGCACTGATCACGTGACTGATCATGCACTGATCTCGTGGATATCATGCACTGATCACTTGGCTGGTCATACACTGATCACGTGCCTCGTCATGCACAGATTACATGACTGATCATGCACTGAACACGTGACTGATCATGCACTGATCACGTGGCTATCAGGCACTGCTAACTTGGCTGATCATGCAATGATCACGAAGCTACCATGTACTGGTCACGTGACTGATCATGCACTGATGACGTAATTGATCATGCACTGATCATGTGGCTCATCATGCAGTGATCACGTGACTGCTCAGACACTGATCACGTGACTGATCATGCACTGATCACGTGGCTATCATACACTGATTACTTGGCTGGTCATACACTGATCACGCAGCTACCATATACTGGTCACATGACTGATCATGCACTGATGACGTAATTGTTCATGCACTGATCATGTGGCTGATCATGCACTGATCACGTGAATGATCATGCACTGATCACGTGGCTGATCATGCACTGATCACGTGGCTATCATGCACTTATCACATGGCTGGTCATAGACTGATCATATAGCTACCATGTTCCGGTCACGTGAATGATCATACCCCCATCAGGTGACTGATCATGCACTGATCACGTGGCTATCATGCACTGACCACGAGACTGATCATGCACTGATCACGTCTAATCATGCACTGATCACATGACTGCCCATGCACTGATCACGTGGATGATCATACACTAATCATGTGACAGATCATGCACTGATCACGTGGCTGATCATGCACTGATACCGTGACTGAGCATGGACTGATCACATGACTATCATGTAGTGATCACGTGACTTAATGGCGCTGATCATGTGACTGATCATGCGCTGATCATGTTTGCTTTCATACACTGATCATGTGCCTCTGGAGGCAATAAACAAAGAGCTGTGTAGGCACGAATCAAACAGTCAGCAGGCAAAAATCATGGAACTCAGCTGTGAGCAATCATGCTGCTCAGCTGGCAATAATCAAGCAGCTGAGCAGGCAGGAATTACACAGCACAGCTGGCAATTGTCAAGCAGATGACAGGCAGGAATCGTGCAGCTCAGCTGGCAATTGTCAAGCAGATGATCAGACAGGAATCACGCAGCTCAGCAGGCCCTGATCACGTGACTGAGCATGTACTGCTCACGTGGCTGATCATACACTGTTCACGTAACTGATCATGCACTGATCACGTGGATATCATGCACTGATCACGTGGCTGAACATGCACTGTTCACGTGGCTTACCACACACCTGTCACGTGACTGATCACGCACTGATCACGTGTCACTCATGCACTGATCACGTGGCTGATCATACTCTGCTCACGTAACTGATCATGCACACATCACGTGGCTATCATGCACTTCTCACCTGGCTGGTCATGCAATGTTCACGTAGCTACCATATACTGATCACGTGACTGATCGTGCTCAGATCACGTAAATGATCATGCACTGTTCAGTTGACTGATCATGTACTGATCACGTGACTGATCATGCACTGATCACGTAATTCATCATGCACTATTCACGTGGCTGATCATGCACTGATCACGTGACTGACCATGCACTGATCGGGTGACTGATCATCCACTGATCAGTTGGCTATCATGCACTGATTACTTGGCTGATCATGCACTGATCACGGGACTGATAATGCACTGATCATCTGGCTATCATGCACTCATTACCTGGCTATCGTGCACTGATCACGTGGTTGATCATACACTGATCACGAGACTGATCATGCACTGATCACGTCTATATCATGCACTGATCACATGACTGCCCATGCACTGTTCACCCAGATGATAATACACTGATCACGTGACTGATCATGCAATGATCTCGTGGCTATCATGCACGGCTCATGTGGCTGATCATGCAATGATCACCTAGCTACCATATACTGGTCACTTGACTGATCATGCACTGATAACGTGGCTATCATGCACTGCTCAGGTGGCTGATCATGCAATGATCATGTAGCTACCATGTACCGGTCAGGTGACTGATCATACACCCATCAGGTGACGGATCATGCACTGATCACGTGGCTGATCATACACTGATCACCTGCCTGGTCATGCACAGATCACGTGACAAATCATGATCACATAGCTATCATGATTTGATCACCTGGCTGATCATGCACTGATCACGTGGCTGATCATGCACTGATACCGTGACTGAGCATGGACTGATCACATGACTATCATGTAGTGATCACGTGACTTAATGGCGCTGATCATGTGACTGATCATGCGCTGATCATGTTTGCTATCATACACTGATCATGTGCCTCTGGAGGCAATAAACAAAGAGCTGAGTAGGCACGAATCAAACAGTCAGCAGGCAATAATCATGGAACTCAGCTGTGAGGAATCATGCTGCTCAGCTGGCAATAATCAAGCAGCTGAGCAGGCAGGAATTACGCAGCACAGCTGGCAATTGTCAAGCAGATGACAGGCAGGAATCGTGCAGCTCAGCTGGCAATTGTCAAGCAGATGAGCAGACAGGAATCACGCAGCTCAGCAGGCCCTGATCACGTGACTGAGCATGCACTGTTCACGTGGCTGATCATATACTGAGTACATGATGGATCATGCACTAATCACTTGTATATCATGCACTGATCATGTGGCTGATCATACACTGTTCATGTGTCTGACCATGCATTGATCACGTGGCTGATCATACTCTGCTCACGTAACTGATCATGCACACATCATGTGGCTATCATGCACTTCTCACCTGGCTGTTCATGCAATGTTCACATAGCTACCATATACTGGTCACGTGACTGATCATGCACTGATGACGTAATTGATCATGCACTGATCATGTGGCTCATCATTCAGTGATCACGTGACTGCTCAGACACTGATCACGTGACTGATCATGCACTGATCACGTGGCTATCATGCACTGATTACTTGGCTGATCATACACTGATCACGTGACTGATCACACACGTATCATGTGACTCATCATGCACTGATCACGTGGCTATCATGCACTAATCTCGTGGCTATCATTCACTGATCACGTTGCTGATCACACACGTATCACATGCCTGATCATGCACTGATCACGTGGCTATCATGCACTGATCACGTGGCTATCATGCACTGATCACGTGGCTGATCATGCAATGATCACGTAGCTACCATGTACTGGTCACGTGACTGATCATGCACTGATCACGTAATTGATCATGCACTGATCATGTGGCTGATCATGCACTGATCACGTGACTATCATGCACTGATCTCGTGGCTGATCGTGCACTGATCACGTGGCTATCATGCACTTATCACATGGCTGGTCATACACTGATCATATAGCTACCATGTTCCGGTCATGTGAATGATCATACACCCATCAGGTGACTGATCATGCACTGATCACGTGGCTATCATGCACTGACCACGAGACTGATCATGCACTGATCACGTCTAATCATGCACTGATCACATGACTGCCCATGCACTGATCACGTGGATGATCATACACTAATCATGTGACAGATCATGCACTGATCACGTGGCTGATCATGCACTGATCACGTGACTGATCATGCACTGATCTCGTGGATATCATGCACTGATCACTTGGCTGGTCATACACTGATCACGTGCCTCGTCATGCACAGATTACATGACTGATCATGCACTGAACACGTGACTGATCATGCACTGATCACGTGGCTATCAGGCACTGCTAACTTGGCTGATCATGCAATGATCACGAAGCTACCATGTACTGGTCACGTGACTGATCATGCACTGATGACGTAATTGATCATGCACTGATCATGTGGCTCATCATGCAGTGATCACGTGACTGCTCAGACACTGATCACGTGACTGATCATGCACTGATCACGTGGCTATCATACACTGATTACTTGGCTGGTCATACACTGATCACGCAGCTACCATATACTGGTCACATGACTGATCATGCACTGATGACGTAATTGTTCATGCACTGATCATGTGGCTGATCATGCACTGATCACGTGAATGATCATGCACTGATCACGTGGCTGATCATGCACTGATCACGTGGCTATCATGCACTTATCACATGGCTGGTCATAGACTGATCATATAGCTACCATGTTCCGGTCACGTGAATGATCATACCCCCATCAGGTGACTGATCATGCACTGATCACGTGGCTATCATGCACTGACCACGAGACTGATCATGCACTGATCACGTCTAATCATGCACTGATCACATGACTGCCCATGCACTGATCACGTGGATGATCATACACTAATCATGTGACAGATCATGCACTGATCACGTGGCTGATCATGCACTGATACCGTGACTGAGCATGGACTGATCACATGACTATCATGTAGTGATCACGTGACTTAATGGCGCTGATCATGTGACTGATCATGCGCTGATCATGTTTGCTTTCATACACTGATCATGTGCCTCTGGAGGCAATAAACAAAGAGCTGTGTAGGCACGAATCAAACAGTCAGCAGGCAAAAATCATGGAACTCAGCTGTGAGCAATCATGCTGCTCAGCTGGCAATAATCAAGCAGCTGAGCAGGCAGGAATTACACAGCACAGCTGGCAATTGTCAAGCAGATGACAGGCAGGAATCGTGCAGCTCAGCTGGCAATTGTCAAGCAGATGATCAGACAGGAATCACGCAGCTCAGCAGGCCCTGATCACGTGACTGAGCATGTACTGCTCACGTGGCTGATCATACACTGTTCACGTAACTGATCATGCACTGATCACGTGGATATCATGCACTGATCACGTGGCTGAACATGCACTGTTCACGTGGCTTACCACACACCTGTCACGTGACTGATCACGCACTGATCACGTGTCACTCATGCACTGATCACGTGGCTGATCATACTCTGCTCACGTAACTGATCATGCACACATCACGTGGCTATCATGCACTTCTCACCTGGCTGGTCATGCAATGTTCACGTAGCTACCATATACTGATCACGTGACTGATCGTGCTCAGATCACGTAAATGATCATGCACTGTTCAGTTGACTGATCATGTACTGATCACGTGACTGATCATGCACTGATCACGTAATTCATCATGCACTATTCACGTGGCTGATCATGCACTGATCACGTGACTGACCATGCACTGATCGGGTGACTGATCATCCACTGATCAGTTGGCTATCATGCACTGATTACTTGGCTGATCATGCACTGATCACGGGACTGATAATGCACTGATCATCTGGCTATCATGCACTCATTACCTGGCTATCGTGCACTGATCACGTGGTTGATCATACACTGATCACGAGACTGATCATGCACTGATCACGTCTATATCATGCACTGATCACATGACTGCCCATGCACTGTTCACCCAGATGATAATACACTGATCACGTGACTGATCATGCAATGATCTCGTGGCTATCATGCACGGCTCATGTGGCTGATCATGCAATGATCACCTAGCTACCATATACTGGTCACTTGACTGATCATGCACTGATAACGTGGCTATCATGCACTGCTCAGGTGGCTGATCATGCAATGATCATGTAGCTACCATGTACCGGTCAGGTGACTGATCATACACCCATCAGGTGACGGATCATGCACTGATCACGTGGCTGATCATACACTGATCACCTGCCTGGTCATGCACAGATCACGTGACAAATCATGATCACATAGCTATCATGATTTGATCACCTGGCTGATCATGCACTGATCACGTGGCTGATCATGCACTGATACCGTGACTGAGCATGGACTGATCACATGACTATCATGTAGTGATCACGTGACTTAATGGCGCTGATCATGTGACTGATCATGCGCTGATCATGTTTGCTATCATACACTGATCATGTGCCTCTGGAGGCAATAAACAAAGAGCTGAGTAGGCACGAATCAAACAGTCAGCAGGCAATAATCATGGAACTCAGCTGTGAGGAATCATGCTGCTCAGCTGGCAATAATCAAGCAGCTGAGCAGGCAGGAATTACGCAGCACAGCTGGCAATTGTCAAGCAGATGACAGGCAGGAATCGTGCAGCTCAGCTGGCAATTGTCAAGCAGATGAGCAGACAGGAATCACGCAGCTCAGCAGGCCCTGATCACGTGACTGAGCATGCACTGTTCACGTGGCTGATCATATACTGAGTACATGATGGATCATGCACTAATCACTTGTATATCATGCACTGATCATGTGGCTGATCATACACTGTTCATGTGTCTGACCATGCATTGATCACGTGGCTGATCATACTCTGCTCACGTAACTGATCATGCACACATCATGTGGCTATCATGCACTTCTCACCTGGCTGTTCATGCAATGTTCACATAGCTACCATATACTGGTCACGTGACTGATCATGCACTGATGACGTAATTGATCATGCACTGATCATGTGGCTCATCATTCAGTGATCACGTGACTGCTCAGACACTGATCACGTGACTGATCATGCACTGATCACGTGGCTATCATGCACTGATTACTTGGCTGATCATACACTGATCACGTGACTGATCACACACGTATCATGTGACTCATCATGCACTGATCACGTGGCTATCATGCACTAATCTCGTGGCTATCATTCACTGATCACGTTGCTGATCACACACGTATCACATGCCTGATCATGCACTGATCACGTGGCTATCATGCACTGATCACGTGGCTATCATGCACTGATCACGTGGCTGATCATGCAATGATCACGTAGCTACCATGTACTGGTCACGTGACTGATCATGCACTGATCACGTAATTGATCATGCACTGATCATGTGGCTGATCATGCACTGATCACGTGACTATCATGCACTGATCTCGTGGCTGATCGTGCACTGATCACGTGGCTATCATGCACTTATCACATGGCTGGTCATACACTGATCATATAGCTACCATGTTCCGGTCATGTGAATGATCATACACCCATCAGGTGACTGATCATGCACTGATCACGTGGCTATCATGCACTGACCACGAGACTGATCATGCACTGATCACGTCTAATCATGCACTGATCACATGACTGCCCATGCACTGATCACGTGGATGATCATACACTAATCATGTGACAGATCATGCACTGATCACGTGGCTGATCATGCACTGATCACGTGACTGATCATGCACTGATCTCGTGGATATCATGCACTGATCACTTGGCTGGTCATACACTGATCACGTGCCTCGTCATGCACAGATTACATGACTGATCATGCACTGAACACGTGACTGATCATGCACTGATCACGTGGCTATCAGGCACTGCTAACTTGGCTGATCATGCAATGATCACGAAGCTACCATGTACTGGTCACGTGACTGATCATGCACTGATGACGTAATTGATCATGCACTGATCATGTGGCTCATCATGCAGTGATCACGTGACTGCTCAGACACTGATCACGTGACTGATCATGCACTGATCACGTGGCTATCATACACTGATTACTTGGCTGGTCATACACTGATCACGCAGCTACCATATACTGGTCACATGACTGATCATGCACTGATGACGTAATTGTTCATGCACTGATCATGTGGCTGATCATGCACTGATCACGTGAATGATCATGCACTGATCACGTGGCTGATCATGCACTGATCACGTGGCTATCATGCACTTATCACATGGCTGGTCATAGACTGATCATATAGCTACCATGTTCCGGTCACGTGAATGATCATACCCCCATCAGGTGACTGATCATGCACTGATCACGTGGCTATCATGCACTGACCACGAGACTGATCATGCACTGATCACGTCTAATCATGCACTGATCACATGACTGCCCATGCACTGATCACGTGGATGATCATACACTAATCATGTGACAGATCATGCACTGATCACGTGGCTGATCATGCACTGATACCGTGACTGAGCATGGACTGATCACATGACTATCATGTAGTGATCACGTGACTTAATGGCGCTGATCATGTGACTGATCATGCGCTGATCATGTTTGCTTTCATACACTGATCATGTGCCTCTGGAGGCAATAAACAAAGAGCTGTGTAGGCACGAATCAAACAGTCAGCAGGCAAAAATCATGGAACTCAGCTGTGAGCAATCATGCTGCTCAGCTGGCAATAATCAAGCAGCTGAGCAGGCAGGAATTACACAGCACAGCTGGCAATTGTCAAGCAGATGACAGGCAGGAATCGTGCAGCTCAGCTGGCAATTGTCAAGCAGATGATCAGACAGGAATCACGCAGCTCAGCAGGCCCTGATCACGTGACTGAGCATGTACTGCTCACGTGGCTGATCATACACTGTTCACGTAACTGATCATGCACTGATCACGTGGATATCATGCACTGATCACGTGGCTGAACATGCACTGTTCACGTGGCTTACCACACACCTGTCACGTGACTGATCACGCACTGATCACGTGTCACTCATGCACTGATCACGTGGCTGATCATACTCTGCTCACGTAACTGATCATGCACACATCACGTGGCTATCATGCACTTCTCACCTGGCTGGTCATGCAATGTTCACGTAGCTACCATATACTGATCACGTGACTGATCGTGCTCAGATCACGTAAATGATCATGCACTGTTCAGTTGACTGATCATGTACTGATCACGTGACTGATCATGCACTGATCACGTAATTCATCATGCACTATTCACGTGGCTGATCATGCACTGATCACGTGACTGACCATGCACTGATCGGGTGACTGATCATCCACTGATCAGTTGGCTATCATGCACTGATTACTTGGCTGATCATGCACTGATCACGGGACTGATAATGCACTGATCATCTGGCTATCATGCACTCATTACCTGGCTATCGTGCACTGATCACGTGGTTGATCATACACTGATCACGAGACTGATCATGCACTGATCACGTCTATATCATGCACTGATCACATGACTGCCCATGCACTGTTCACCCAGATGATAATACACTGATCACGTGACTGATCATGCAATGATCTCGTGGCTATCATGCACGGCTCATGTGGCTGATCATGCAATGATCACCTAGCTACCATATACTGGTCACTTGACTGATCATGCACTGATAACGTGGCTATCATGCACTGCTCAGGTGGCTGATCATGCAATGATCATGTAGCTACCATGTACCGGTCAGGTGACTGATCATACACCCATCAGGTGACGGATCATGCACTGATCACGTGGCTGATCATACACTGATCACCTGCCTGGTCATGCACAGATCACGTGACAAATCATGATCACATAGCTATCATGATTTGATCACCTGGCTGATCATGCACTGATCACGTGGCTGATCATGCACTGATACCGTGACTGAGCATGGACTGATCACATGACTATCATGTAGTGATCACGTGACTTAATGGCGCTGATCATGTGACTGATCATGCGCTGATCATGTTTGCTATCATACACTGATCATGTGCCTCTGGAGGCAATAAACAAAGAGCTGAGTAGGCACGAATCAAACAGTCAGCAGGCAATAATCATGGAACTCAGCTGTGAGGAATCATGCTGCTCAGCTGGCAATAATCAAGCAGCTGAGCAGGCAGGAATTACGCAGCACAGCTGGCAATTGTCAAGCAGATGACAGGCAGGAATCGTGCAGCTCAGCTGGCAATTGTCAAGCAGATGAGCAGACAGGAATCACGCAGCTCAGCAGGCCCTGATCACGTGACTGAGCATGCACTGTTCACGTGGCTGATCATATACTGAGTACATGATGGATCATGCACTAATCACTTGTATATCATGCACTGATCATGTGGCTGATCATACACTGTTCATGTGTCTGACCATGCATTGATCACGTGGCTGATCATACTCTGCTCACGTAACTGATCATGCACACATCATGTGGCTATCATGCACTTCTCACCTGGCTGTTCATGCAATGTTCACATAGCTACCATATACTGGTCACGTGACTGATCATGCACTGATGACGTAATTGATCATGCACTGATCATGTGGCTCATCATTCAGTGATCACGTGACTGCTCAGACACTGATCACGTGACTGATCATGCACTGATCACGTGGCTATCATGCACTGATTACTTGGCTGATCATACACTGATCACGTGACTGATCACACACGTATCATGTGACTCATCATGCACTGATCACGTGGCTATCATGCACTAATCTCGTGGCTATCATTCACTGATCACGTTGCTGATCACACACGTATCACATGACTGATCATGCACTGATCACGTGGCTATCATGCACTGATCACGTGGCTATCATGCACTGATCACGTGGCTGATCATGCAATGATCACGTAGCTACCATGTACTGGTCACGTGACTGATCATGCACTGATCACGTAATTGATCATGCACTGATCATGTGGCTGATCATGCACTGATCACGTGACTATCATGCACTGATCTCGTGGCTGATCGTGCACTGATCACGTGGCTATCATGCACTTATCACATGGCTGGTCATACACTGATCATATAGCTACCATGTTCCGGTCATGTGAATGATCATACACCCATCAGGTGACTGATCATGCACTGATCACGTGGCTATCATGCACTGACCACGAGACTGATCATGCACTGATCACGTCTAATCATGCACTGATCACATGACTGCCCATGCACTGATCACGTGGATGATCATACACTAATCATGTGACAGATCATGCACTGATCACGTGGCTGATCATGCACTGATCACGTGACTGATCATGCACTGATCTCGTGGATATCATGCACTGATCACTTGGCTGGTCATACACTGATCACGTGCCTCGTCATGCACAGATTACATGACTGATCATGCACTGAACACGTGACTGATCATGCACTGATCACGTGGCTATCAGGCACTGCTAACTTGGCTGATCATGCAATGATCACGAAGCTACCATGTACTGGTCACGTGACTGATCATGCACTGATGACGTAATTGATCATGCACTGATCATGTGGCTCATCATGCAGTGATCACGTGACTGCTCAGACACTGATCACGTGACTGATCATGCACTGATCACGTGGCTATCATACACTGATTACTTGGCTGGTCATACACTGATCACGCAGCTACCATATACTGGTCACATGACTGATCATGCACTGATGACGTAATTGTTCATGCACTGATCATGTGGCTGATCATGCACTGATCACGTGAATGATCATGCACTGATCACGTGGCTGATCATGCACTGATCACGTGGCTATCATGCACTTATCACATGGCTGGTCATAGACTGATCATATAGCTACCATGTTCCGGTCACGTGAATGATCATACCCCCATCAGGTGACTGATCATGCACTGATCACGTGGCTATCATGCACTGACCACGAGACTGATCATGCACTGATCACGTCTAATCATGCACTGATCACATGACTGCCCATGCACTGATCACGTGGATGATCATACACTAATCATGTGACAGATCATGCACTGATCACGTGGCTGATCATGCACTGATACCGTGACTGAGCATGGACTGATCACATGACTATCATGTAGTGATCACGTGACTTAATGGCGCTGATCATGTGACTGATCATGCGCTGATCATGTTTGCTTTCATACACTGATCATGTGCCTCTGGAGGCAATAAACAAAGAGCTGTGTAGGCACGAATCAAACAGTCAGCAGGCAAAAATCATGGAACTCAGCTGTGAGCAATCATGCTGCTCAGCTGGCAATAATCAAGCAGCTGAGCAGGCAGGAATTACACAGCACAGCTGGCAATTGTCAAGCAGATGACAGGCAGGAATCGTGCAGCTCAGCTGGCAATTGTCAAGCAGATGATCAGACAGGAATCACGCAGCTCAGCAGGCCCTGATCACGTGACTGAGCATGTACTGCTCACGTGGCTGATCATACACTGTTCACGTAACTGATCATGCACTGATCACGTGGATATCATGCACTGATCACGTGGCTGAACATGCACTGTTCACGTGGCTTACCACACACCTGTCACGTGACTGATCACCCACTGATCACGTGGCACTCGTGCACTGATCACGTGGCTGATCATACTCTGCTCACGTAACTGATCATGCACACATCACGTGGCTATCATGCACTTCTCACCTGGCTGGTCATGCAATGTTCACGTAGCTACCATATACTGATCACGTGACTGATCGTGCTCAGATCACGTAAATGATCATGCACTGTTCAGTTGACTGATCATGTACTGATCACGTGACTGATCATGCACTGATCACGGGGCTATCATGCACTGCTCACGTGACTGATCATGCACTGATCACGTGGCTATCATGCACTAATCACGTGGCTATCATTCACTGATCACGTGGATATCATGCACTGATCACGTGGCTGATCACACACGTATCTCATGACTGATCATGCACTGATCACGTGGCTATCATGCACTGATCTCGTGGCTATCATGCACTGATCACGTGGCTGATCATGCAATGATCACGTAGCTACCATGTACTGGTCACATGAGTGATCATGCACTGATCACGTAATTGATCATGCACTGATCAGGTGACTTACCATGCACTGTTCACGTGACTGATCATGCACTGATCACGTGACTGATCATGCACTGATCTCGTGGCTATCCTGCACGGCTCTCGTGGCTGATCATACAATGATCACGTGGCTACCATGTCTGGTCACATGACTGATCATGCACAGTTCACTTAATTGATCATGCACTGATCATGTGGCTGAACATGCACTGATCACGTGGCTGATCATACACTGATCACGTGACTGATCACGCACTGATCACGTGACTGATCATGCACTGATCACATGGCTATCATGCACTGATCACTTTCCTGGTCACACACTGATCACGTGCCTGGTCATGCACAGATTACGTGACTGATCATGCACTGATCACGTGACTGAATCATGCACTGATCACGTGGCTATCATGCACTACTCACGTGTCTGATCATGCAATGATCATGTAGCTAGCATGTACCGGTCACATGACTGATCATACACCCATCAGGTGAATGATCATGCACTGATCACGTGGCTATCATGCACTGTTCACGTGGCTGATCATACACTGATCACCTGCTTGGTCAAGCACAGATCACGTGACTAATCATGAACTGATCACGTGGCTATCATGCACCGGTCACGTGGCTGATCATTCACTGATACCGTGACTGAGCATGGACTGATCCCATGACTATCATGTAGTGATCACGTGACTTAGTGGCGCTGATCAAGTGACTGATCATGCGCAGTTCATGTTTGCTATCATACACTGATCATGTTCCTCTGGAGGCAATAAACAAAGAGCTGAGTAGGCACGAATCAAACACTCAGCAGGCAATAATCATGGAACTCAGCTGTGAGGAATCATGCTGTTCAGCTGACAATAATCAAGCAGCTGAGCAGGCAGGAATTACGCAGCACAGCTGGCAATTGTCAAGCAGAAGACAGGCAGGAATCGTGCAGCTCAGCTGGCAATTGTCAAGCAGATGAGCAGACAGTAATCACGCAGCTCAGCAGGCCTGATCACGTGACTGAGCATGCACTGTTCACGTGGCTGATCATACAGTGATCACGTGATTGACCATGCACTGATCACTAGGATATCATGCACTGATCACGTGGCTGAACATGCACTGTTCACATGGCTGCGTCACACACCTGTCACGTGACTGAATCATGCACTGATCACGTGGAACTCATGCACTGATCACGTGGATGATCATCTCTGCTCACATAACTGATCATGCACACATCACGTGACTATCTTGCACTGCTCACGTGGCTGGTCATGCAATGATCACGTAGCTACCATATACTGGCCACGTGACTGATCATGCACAGATCACGTAAATGATCATGCCCTCTTCACGTGACTGATCATGTACTGATCACGTGACTGGTCATGCACTGATCACGTGACTGATCATGCACTGATCAGGTGGCTATCATGCACTGCTGACGTTGCTGATCATGCAATGATCACGTAGCTACCATGTACTGGTCACATGAGTGATCATGCACTGATCACGTAATTGATCATGCACTGATCAGGTGTCTTACCATGCACTGTTCACGTGACTGATCATGCACTGATCACGTGACTGATCATGCACTGATCTCGTGGCTATCCTGCACGGGCTCACGTGGCTGATCATACAATGATCACGTGGCTACCATGTTCTGGTCACATGACTGATCATGCACAGTTCACTTAATTGATCATGCACTGATCATGTGGCTGAACATGCACTGATCACGTGGCTGATCATACACTGATCACGTGACTGATCATGCACTGATCACATGGCTATCATGCACTGATCACTTTCCTGGTCACACAATGATCACGTGCCTGGTCATGCACAGATTACGTGACTGATCATGCACTGATCACGTGACTGATCATGCACTGATCACGTGGCTATCATGCACTACTCACGTGGCTGATCATGCAATCATCATGTAGCTGCAATGTACCGGTCACGTGACTGATCATACACCCATCAGGTGACTGAACATGCACTGATCACGTGGCTATCATGCACTGTTCATGTGGCTGATCATACACTGATCACCTGCCTGGTCAAGCACAGATCACGTGACTAATCATGAACTGATCACGTAGCTATCATGCACTGATCACCTGGACTGATCATGCACTGATCACGTGGCTATCATGCAATGATCAGCGTGGCTATGATGCACCCGGTCAACCCTTGGCCTGAATCATTCAACTGAAACCGCTGTGACTAGCATGGACTGATCACATGCTATCATTGTAAGTAGTAAAACGTGACTTGAATGGCGCTGATGCATGTGACTGATCACCTGCGCCAGATTCATGTTTGCTATCATACAATGATCATGTGTGCCTCTGAAGGGCAATATACACCAAGAGCCTGAGTAGGCACTGAATCAAACACACTCAGCAGGGCCAATAATCATGGAATTCTTAGCTGTGAGGGAATCATAGCTGTTCAGCTGGCAATAATCAAGTCAGCTGAGCAGCAGGGAATTACCGGCAAGCACAGCTCGGGCCATATTGTTCAGTTCAGAAGAACAGGCAGGAATCATGCAGCCTCAGCTGTGGCAAATGTCAAGGCAGCTATGAGCAGACAGTAATCATTGCAGCTCAGCAGGGCCTGATCACGGTGGAACTGAGCATGCCACCTGGTTCACGGTAGGCTGATCATAGGCACTGATGCACGTGATTGACCATGCAACTGATCACTAGGATATCATGCACTGATCACGTGGCTATCATGCACTGATCACGTGGCTGAACATGCACTGTTCACATGGCTGGTCACACACCTCTCACGTGACTGATCATGCACTGATCACGTGGAACTCATGCACTGATCACGTGGCTGATCATCTCTGCTCACATAACTGATCATTGCACACATCACGTGACTATCTTGCACTGCTCACGTGGCTGGACATGCAATGATCATGTAGCTACCATATAACTGGCCACGTGACTGATCATGCACAGATCACGTAAATGATCATGCACTCTTCACTGACTGATCTGTACTGATC
>NW_020191783.1:0-24379 GCF_002263795.3 Bos taurus | reverse complement strand
AATGAAGCTGTATAAAAAGGCAAAAGATTATGAAGTGAACCCAAAAGAATAGGAGCCCCACTACGATTGGGGGAAGGTGTGCCAATACACTACTGGTAAGAGCCAAGGAAAAGTACAAATAGCTCCAGAAATGATGAAGCAGCTAGCCAAAGTGGAAATGATGGTTCAGTTGTGGGTGTGTTTGGTGATGAAAGCAAAATCTGATGCTGTAAACAAGAAGAGAAACTGAAGGTATTAGGTCCATGAATCAAGGTAAATTGAGCATGGTCAAATAGGAGATGGCAAGAGTAAACATTGACATGTTAGAATCAGTGAACTAAAATGGAACCAGCATGGGTGGATTTAATTCAGAGGACCATTATCTCTACTACTGTGGGTGAGAATCCCTTAGAATAAATGGATGTCCTTCATAACAACAAAAGTGTCTGAAATGCAGTACTTGGACGGCAAACCTGCAAAAATGACAGAATGATTTTGGTTTATTCTAAGGTGAACCATTCAACATCACAGTAATCCAAGTCTATGCCCTAACCACTGATGCCAAAGAAGCTGAAATTGACTGGTTCTATGAAGACCTAACAGACCTTCTAGAACTAGCATCAAAAACAGATTTCCATTCATCATAGGAGATTGGAATACAAAAGTAGAAAGTCAAGAGAAACCTGGAGCAACAGGCATATTTGGCCTCAGAGTAACATAAATGAAGCAAGGGAAAGGCTAACAGAATTCTGCCAAAAGGACACAATCATCATAGTAAACACCTCTTCAATAACACAAGAGATGAATGTACACATGGACATCACCAAGCGGTCAATACCAAAATCAGATTTTTTTTTAGCCAAGATAGCTTCTGAAGCACAGTTAGAAAAAACAAGATCTGAAGTTGACTGTGGCTCAGATCCCATCTCCTTATAGAAAACTTCAGGTTTAAACTAAAGAAGCAGGGGAAACACTAGGCCAATCAGGTATGACTAAATCAAATCCCTATAAATATGCAGTGGAAGTGATGAATAGATTCAAGGGATTAGATGTAGTAAACAAAGTGCATGAAGAACTGTGGAGAGAGGTTCATAATATTGTACAGGAGGCAGTGACCAAAAGCACCCAAAGAAAAACAAATGAAAGAAGGCAAAGTGGTTGTCTGAGGAGGCTTTATGGATAGATGAAGAAAGAAGAGAAGAGAAGTGAAAAGCAAAGAAGAAAGGGAAGATATACCCAACTGAATGCAGAGTTCTGGAGAATAGCATAGAGAGACAAGAAGGCCTCCTTCAATGAAGAATGTGAAGAAACAGAGGAAAACAATAGAAAAAGAAAGACTAGAGATCTCTTCAAAAAAAAATTGCAAATATCAAAGGAATATTTCCTCCAAAAATGGTCACATAAAGGATAGAAATGGTAAAGAACTAACAGAAGCAGGAGAGATCAAGAAGAGATGGTACAGAATACACAGAGGGACTTTACAAAAATATCTTAATAACCCAGATAGCCACAATGGCTATGGTCATTCACCCAGGTAGGTATTCTGGAAGTGTGAAGTCAAGTGGTACTTAGGAAGCCCTACTAGCAATAAAGTTAGTGGAAGTGATGGAATTTCAAGCAGAACTATTTTAAAATCATTAAAAGATGATGCTATTAAAGTGCTGTAACTCAGTATGTCAGCAAATCTGAAAAAGTCAGCAGTGGCCACAGGACTGGAAAATGTCAATCTTCATCCCAATTCCCAAGAAGAACAGTACTAAATAAATGTTCAAACTACTGGACAGTTGCACTCATCTCCCATGCTAGGGAGATAATACTCAAAATCCTTCAAGCTAGGCTTCAGCAGTAGTGAAATGAGAAAATTCCAGATGTTCAAGCTGGGTTTATAAAAGGTAGAGGAACCAGAGATCAAATTGCCAACATTGGCTGTATCATAGAGAAAGCAAGGGAATTCAGAAAAGTATTGACTCTGATAAAAGCCCGTTGACTGTGTGGATCATAACAAACTGTGGAAAACTCTTTAAGAGATGGGAATACAAGACAATCTTTCCTGTCTCCCTGAAAAAGCTGTCATGCAGGTCAAGAAGCAAACAGTTAGAAAATTTGTTTGAAAGAACTGACTGGCTCAAAATTAAGAACAGAGTAGGGCAAGGCTGTTTATAGTCACGCCTGTTCATTTAACTTATCGTCAGAGTATATCATGTAAAATGCCAGTCTGGATGGGTTACAAGCTGGAATCAAGATTTCTGGGAGGGAATATCAACAACCTCAGATACATAGATTGTCAGGAAGATCTCTGGAGAAGGAAATGGTAACCCCCCTCCAGTATTCTTCCTGGAAAATCCCAATTGGATGGAGGAGCCTGGGTAGGCTACAGTCCATGGGTGTCGCAAAAGTCAGACACAACTGAGCGACTTCACTTTCACTTTCTTTTTTCTTTAATGGCAGAAAGAGAAGAAGAACTTAAGAGTCACTTGATATGGGTGAAAGAGGAATGTGAGAAAGCCAGCTTAAAACTCATTATTAAAATAAAAATGTCTAAGATCATGGCATCTGGTACCATCACTTCATGGCAAAATAAAAGGGGAAAAGGGTGGAAGTGATGACAGAGAGTTTTCCTCTTCTTGGGCTCTAAAATCACTGTGGATGGTGACTGCAGCCATGAATTAGAAGATGATAGCTTCTTGGCAGGAAAGCTATGACAAACCTAGATTGCGTATTGAAAAGCAAAGGCATCACTTTGCCAACAAAGGTCTGTATGGTCAAGGCTATGGGTCCTTTCCAGCAGTAGTGTATGGATGTGAGTGTTAAACCAAAAGAAGGCAGAGTGTTGAAGAATAGGTGCTTTCAAATGTGGTGCTTGAGGAAGAACTCTTGAGAGTCCCTTGACTCTCAAGAACCAATCAGTCTTAAAGGAAATCAACTCTGAATACTCATTGGAAGGACTGATGCTTAAGTTGAAACTCCAATATTTTTGCTACCTGATGTGAAAGCAGCAACTCCTTGGAAAAGAACCTGATGCTACAAAGATTGAAAGCAGAAGGAGAAGAGGGCAAAAGAGGGTAAGATGGCTGGATGGAATCTCCCAATTCAGTGGAAATTAACTTGTGGCAAACTCAGGGAGATGGCGAGGGACAGGGAGACCTGACACACTGGCAGTCCATGGGGTCACAAAGAGCTGGACATGACTTGGCGACTGAACAACATGGGAAGAAGTTATAAAAGTCAACAAGAGGAAGTGATGAAATAAACATGAGGGAAAAAAAAAGAAAAAAAAGCATTTTCTCCTCTCAGAGATACTTGCTTTAAAGGGAAGATACAGGTGAATTTTTAGTTTAGACTTTGTCAGAAGGCTGTTTCCGCAGATGAATTTTCTGCTGTGCTAGTTACTGCAAGACAACTTGCATTTGTTACTACTACCTAACCCTTGGGTTCTTTGGTGATCTTTTAAGCTATTGTATGTTTTCTGTTCTGGGGTATTTCATTATATGTAAGTTCTAGTCAAAACTATGGTTTTTCCAGTGGTCATGTATGGATGTGAGAGTTGGACTGTGAAAGAACGCTGAGCACACGAGGAGTTGATGCTTTTGAACTGTGGTGTTGGAGGAAGACTCTTGAGAGTCCCTTGGACTGCAAGGAGATCCAACCAGTCCATCCTAAAGGAGATCAGTCCTGGGGTGTTCATTGGAAGGACTGATGCTGAAGCTGAAACTCCAATACTTAGGCCACGTCATGTGAAGAGTTGACTTTTCCACTCATTGGAAAAAGAGTTGACTTTTCCACCTCATTGGAAAAGACTCTGATACTGGGAGAGATTGGGGGCAGGAGGAGAAGGGGACAACAGAGGATGAGATGGGCTGGATGGCATCACCGACTCAATGGACGTGAGTTTGGGTAAACTCTGGGAGTTGATGATGGACAGGGAGGCCTGGCATGCTGTGATTCATGGGGTCACACAGAGTCGGACATGATTGAGCAATTAAACTGAACTGAACTAACTGAAGTTATACATTTTGAGGGATGGGGCAATCAGATTAGCTGAAGAGACATCATTAGAAAAAAAAAAAAGAAGAAGGATGGAAAGGAAAGAAAGGGTTAAGAAGAGGGAGATACAGAAAAGGACCAAGTGAAGCAAGGAGAGAAGGAGGAGAAAAGGTGACAACTTCCTAAAGCTGCTAATTTGTGAAACCTATTCTTGAGAGAATCGGGAAATTGGCCAATAAACCTGTCTAAATACAGTTTTTTTTTTTTTTTTTTTTTTTTACCAAACCATTTCTTATCATCTTATTCCATAATAGTCAGGGTTCCAGGATGTCAATTCAAAATTGCTTCTGAGATATAGTTTGGTAAAAATCAACAGTTTAGTCGATAATATTTCAAGTCACTGAATAACACATAAAGTAAATAACAAAGTAAATTATTTTCTTCTGAATGAGCTGAAGCTGAATGTTCAGAAGGAGAGAAGAAGCACTAATGCACTGCAATATTTAAACAAATCAATGTCCACTCTACTTTCAAAGTCACCAAACAAACAATTGATACCCAGTAGGCCTAGCACTTAAGGGAGCTCCAGGCAGCTACTAAGCCAGCCATTTATTTCCATTGCGTGATACCTTTGGAACATCATTAGCAACAGGGAAGCAATAAGACAAGTGAGTCAGATTCACATCTGTCTAAGTAACTGTGAGAGCTAATTTGTTTAGAATACCAGAGAGCTGCTTAGAATTTCACTGCTGCTGATGGCATTACACTGACCAGATTGTAAACATTTTTGCCAAAGGGGTTGCTTCAGCTTTGTCTGTCTCCGTGAGAAAAAAATTTATTTTTTCCCTAAAAAGAGCTAGCAGGGACTGACTTTTCACTCCAAATTCAGCCCATGATTTTCAAGTCATTTATCCTTCTTGTGAAAAATGTCATGCCACTAAAATAAACCTTGCAAGACAGACCACAAAGTGATATACAAATAGCATTTCCCCCCCAAAAACCTTACACTTACAAATAGAATCTTAATGACTTCTTATACAGACACTTAAATTCACTTTATTTTTTTTATTTCTGCTTCCCAAAAGACAAATGTTTGGGGTAAATAATTAACCAAGGTCTCTATATTCTCATTTGCTTTTCAAGTGTGTTGTCAAGCTTGGTAAATATTTTAGTAGCTGTCAGAGTAAATTTATCACCAAAGATGTCTACATTCTTATGTAACCCAGAAGGGAAAATCCTATTGATGTGATATATTTCAGTTTTTGAAGACCAAATGTCTAGCATGATTAAGATGCAAAAATAGAGTTAACAATAAGAAATCTCCAACTGCCATCTATTATGCAGCAATGAATAAAAGCAGATTGTTCTAAATTGCATCACTTGCAACTTTCCTTCAATCACATAACCAAGAACTATAGATGGAGAGAAAATTACAGATACACATTTTTGAATATTAAGTGCACAACAGATTTATTTTAGAAAAAAGATGAGACAATAGTTTGCTGCTTCAGTGAATAATTTAAATATATATATACAGTGACTTTCCTGGCAGTCCAGCAGTTAAGACTCTGTGCTTCCATTGCAGGAGTCACAAGTTTGATCCCTGGTAGAGGAACTAAGATCTCACATGCAGCACAGCATGGCCTAACATAAATAGATAAATAAAAATAAAATAAAAAACAAAGCCATAAAAATAAAAGTTAAAAATGAATTAAAAAATTATATAAAAACAAAAAGTCAATGCACGGTACTGGATGCTTGGGGCTGGTGCACTGGGACGACCCAGAGGGAGGGTAGGGGAGGGAGGAGGGTGGAGGGTTCAGGATGGGGAATGCGGGTATACCTGAGGCAGATTCATTTCGATATTTGGCAAAACTAATACAATATTATAAAGTTTAAAAATAAAATCAAATTAAAAATAAAATAAAATATACAACATGAAAAAAAAAATGAAGTTCAGATAAAATAGAGAACAGACAAAATTGTCATTATTTGCCAAAATATCACCGATATCTGCTCCCTTAAGAGTCTGGGGAGGTCTACACTGGCATTACTGAGGGTGATAAAGAATACACTGAATACGGGCACAATAAAATGCCTCATGAACTAATGACTTAAGACTAACATAATTTTATGTATATACAATTAAAACATAATATCAAATATATACAATCATAGATTTATAATTAGCTGATAGATTTCTATGTGTTACTGCTACAAATATATAACACAAATAATATAGAAATTACTTGTGAAAATATCTAGTCTAGATGTGCTAACTGTGCTATCTGCATGATATTTTTATTCATAGAACACATAAATAATGTTAGGGAAAAACTTTAAAGGGAATGTACTTTTAAAGGACTAAAAGTGTAACAAATAGTAATCTTTGTGAAGTTTTCTGTTGATCAATATTAAATATAGTAGTTTAGATGAATAGTCAGCAACAATGATCTATGGGAAAAAATCCAGCTTTCCACGTGTTATAGTAAGTTTTGTTCAAAAACTCCAATTATGACCATTCTTTAATATTTTGTCTATGGATGGCTTTAAACACTAGGTATTCAATGAATTAATTCAGAAATAATTTAATACATAAGATCAGAAAATAGAAAAAGTGAAAGGAAACATTAATATAAATAATAACTGCAGTATCCAACTATATTCTTCCCCACTGTCTGCTTCCACCATGCTGGAGAAGATAAAAGGGAAGAGTTTTGGGATTATCAGAACCTAGAAGTTTGCCGACAAGACAACACAATCAGACTAGCTTTGTGGAACTGGGACTTAAGATTCTGCAGCAATATCCAGTTGGTATGGGAACAGCCACCAGGGCTTCCCTGATGACTTAGTGGTAAAGAATCCTCCTGTCAATGCAGAAGAATTGGGTTCGATCCCTGGGTCAAGAAAATCCCCTGGAAAAGGAAATAGCAACCCACTCCAGTATTCTTGCCTGAGAAATCACTTGGAAAGAGGAATATGGAGGGCTACAGTGCATGAGGTTGCACAAGAATCGGAATTGACTTGGCGACTAAACAATAGGAAAACTGAAGCAGCATAATGAGGCTTGTACTATGCATGCTAATAAGCAAATTTTAAAACTAGAAATTTGGAACAAACATCTAAAGATTCTTTATCAAACAAGTAGCATTCACCAAATACAAGCTGTTTGTTATTATTTAATAATTCCAAAGTCATGAATAAAGAGTAGAAGATTTCTTTCTAACAAAGTCTAATGTTTGAGTTAGATTTATAGATTCATATTTAGTTCAGTTCAGTTCAGTCGCTCAGTCGTGTCCGGCAATTTGCGACCCCATGAATAGCAACACGCCAGGCCTCCCTGTCCATCACCAACTCCTGGAGTGCACTCAGACTCATGTCCATCGAGTCAGTGATGCCATCCAGCCATCTCATCCTCTGTCATCCCTTTCTCCTCCTGCCCCCAATCCCTCCCAGCATCAGAGTCTTTTCCAACTCTTCACATGAGGTGGCCAAAGTACTGGAGTTTCAGCTTTAGCATCATTCTTCCAAAGAAAATCCCAGGGCTGATCTCCTTCAGAATGGATGGTTGGATCTCCTTGCAGTCCAAGGGACTCTCAAAGTCTGCTCCAACACCACAGTTCAAAAGTATCAATTCTTCAGTGCTCAGCTTTCTTCACAGTCCAACTCTCACATCCATACATGACCACTGGAAAAACCATAGCCTTTGACTAGACGGACCTTTGTTGGCAAAGTAATGTCTCTGCTTTTGAAGCATTGCTATCTAGGTTGGTCATAACTTTTTCTCCAAGGAGTAAGCATCTTTTAATTTCCTGGCTGCAATCACCATCTGCAGTGATTTTGGAGCCCCTCAAAATAAAATTTGAACACTGTTTCCCACTGTTTCCCCCATCTATTTCCCATGAAGTGATGAGACCAGGTGCCATGATCTTCGTTTTCTGAATGTTGAGTTTTAAAACCAAATTTTCACTCTCCTATTTCACCTTCATCAAGAGGCTTTTTAGTTCCTCTTCACTTTCTTTGCCGTAAGGGTGGTGTCATCTGCATATCTGAGTTATTGATATTTCTCCCAGAAATCTTGATTCCAGCTTGTGCTTCCTCCAGCCCAGCATTTCTCATGATGACCATGCATATAAGTTAAATAAGCAGGGTGGCAATATACAGCTTGACATACTCCTTTTCCTATTTGGAACCAGTCTGTTGTTCCATGTTCAGTTTTAACTGTTGTTTCCTGACCTTCATTACAAGTTTCTCAAGAGGCAGGTCAGGTGGTCTTGTTATTAACTGTAACTAATGATTAAAAGATAATAATTTAAGAGGGAATTCTGAAAGAAGTTCATTGAAAAAATGTTATAGAAAATAGACTGGGAAGTGGAAGCTGGAAGAGTGAAGATAGATTAACAATGAGAAGCAGTGTTTGTGGGGGGGAAAAAAAAAAAGAACTGTAATGTTTCTACTTTCTCCAAAGAAGTTGTAGAAACTTTAAAACTATGTTTCAGACTTAGGCAGGCTTGGAAACTGGTCAAAGAACACTTTTTTGTGAAAGGTTTCCTTCTTTCTGCCTAGAAGAGGAAAAAAAATGAGTAAGAGAAAGTCACCAATTTTATTTAGTTCGCTTATTTAGAACACTGAATGTGCTCTAAATCTTGGAGCAAACAATCTCTTAGTTAAGTAGGGTAATTACAGCTATTTTCCTATGCTATCGCTTCTCTCACACTACTCAACAGATACTTTTCCATTAATAGTTTCATGAAAATTATTTTTCTGTTGACTTTTAAAAATTTATGGCCAAAGAGAAGTTCTGCTAAAGCTAGACATGGAAAAAGATAGAATGTGGGAAATTAATTTTAGTAATTACTTACTTGCCCAAGGCATCATGATTGACAGATTTATATATGTTACAGCATATAATCATTGTAACAACTTTCTAATATAATATTACCATGTCTATTATAAAGATGGAGAAACTAAAACTTATAAAGTTGAATTTGGCCTATCACTGCATAACTAACCATCATAAAATATCATGTAGCTGCAGTCCTCTGATAGCTCAACTGGGGATGGGTGGTCTTGATATGACCTTAGTCTGATGTCTAGCTGTTGGTGATAATTATAGGCTGAACAATGTGTTTCTCACAGGCTAACCTGGTTTTGTTACCTAACAAAAGCTCTAAAAGAAGCAAGAGAAACAGCAAGCCCAAATGAGCAAACACTTTTCAAGAAGTTCCTTGGGTAAAGTTTGCTAATGTCCAGTTGGTGAAAGCAAATCACAAGGCCAAGTCCAGAGACAATGAAGAAAGGGATTATGCAAAATCAAGGATACAGAGCCATGATTCATTGGGAACAATCACTGTAAAAAATTTTGTAGACTTACTATGTGGCTGAACTGAGATAGAAACATAAGTTCATCTGCCTTGAAAGTGTTTCCCCTATATTGGTGTTGTCTGATATAAACTTGCTGTGAAGTTTAAATCATTCAAAGTATGGATGAGTTAAATATGTTAAAAATATTTACATAAGTACTTGTTATACAGGAAACCCTTAATAAAACAAGCTTTTATTATTATTAGCCACTATTCAGGGTTGCTCCCAACTAGATATTCAATAACGGTACCTATTAAACTAATTTCAAAGTTTTAAGAAATAAAATAGGAGACTTCATTTTTTCCCTTTAGCAATGTATACCACTCTTATTTTATCCTATGTCTTCTAAATTGATATTAGAGCAACAGAGTTGTAAAGATAACAGGGGTTATGCTATATGATGATACATTATTAATCCAGATAGCCTATGTTTGACTTCATACAAATTTGTTTCTGATCAGTTCAGCTTCAGTCACCAGTCGTGTCTAACTACTTGAGACTCCATGAACCCCAGCATGCCAGGGCTCCCTTTCCATCACCGACTCCCAGAATCCCCCAAACCCATGTTCATCGAGTCGGTGATGCCATCCAACCATCTCATCCTTTATCGCCCCCTTCTCCTCATGCCCTCAATCTTTCCCAGCATCAGCATCTTTTCAAATTAGTCAGCTCTTCACATCAGGTGGCCAAAGTACTGGAGTATCAACTTCAACATCAGTCCTTCCAATGAACACCCAGGACTGATCTCCTTTTGGATGGACTGGTTGGATCTCCTTGCAGTCCAAGGGACTCTCAAGAGTCTTCTTCAACTCCACAGTTTAAAAGCATCAATTCCTCAGCGCTCAGCTTTCTTTATAGTCCAACTCCCACATCCATTCATGACTACTGGAAAAACCATAGCCTTGACTAGATGAAACTTTGTTGACCAAGTAATGTCTCTGCTTTTTAATATGCTGTCTAGGTTGGTCATAACTTTCCTTCCAAGGAGTAAGCTTCTTTTGATTGCATGGCTGCAATCACCATCTGGAGCCCCAAGCAAATCAAGTCTGTCACTGGTTCCACTGTTTGCTCCATGATAATTTTTCCATGATGGGATAGACTGGATGCCGTGATTCTTAGTTTCTGAATGTGAGCTTGGATGAGGCCAACTTTTTCCACTCTCCTCTTTCACTTTCAATCAGAGGATCTTAGTCCTCTTCACTTTCTGCCATGAGGGTGGTGTCATCTTCATATCTGAGGTTATTGACGTTTCTCCCTGCAATCTTGATTTACTTGTGCTCATCCAGCCAGTGTTTCTCATGATGTTATCTGCACATAAGTTAAATAAGCAGGATTGTCAATATATTAGCCTAGATGTACTTCTTTCCCAACTTTGAACCAGTCTTTTGTCCATGTCCAGGGTCTAACTATTCTTTCTTAATCTGCATACAGATTAGTAGTATATATGACATATTTCAGAATCCACTTATTTACCAATGGACATTTGTGTTTTTTACAGTTGGGGTTATTACAAATAAAAGCTGTCATGACATTTTTGTGTGAGATGTTTCTAAACTTATACTCTCATTTCTGTGAAATAAGACAGGTCATATGACTGGTATGTTTAACCATTTTAAGAAGCCATCAAGTCAGCTTCCAAGGTGGTTGTGCAATTTACATTCCTGTCATCTCTTTGTGACAGTTTTGGTTACTTCATATTCTTGTGAACACTTGGTATTTTCTTTCTTTATAATTTTCACCATTTTAATAACTGCAGTGATGGTTTATTGTGGTTTTAATTTTCCTTTCCTTGATGGCTTATAACATAGAACATTTTATATACACTATGTATCACATATTATTTTCTTAGCAATTGTTATAGAGAATAAAAATTTAGTTCCTGGAACCCTTGGGATATATCAATTTATTTTTGATTTCTCACGATTACTTTAAACTCTCTATGAACAAAAACATTTAATTTTTTTTACATATTAAAATACTGTTATGTGGATTTTCTTTAAATGAATGTTATAGCAATACAGAGTGTATTCATAATAAAAGCTGTATCAACATGTATTAAACTATGGTATATTTTATAAAAGATTTTACAGTCTGAATGTTCTCAAATTGTTTAAAGTTGAAAATTCTGCATTATTAGGAGATTTATAGGTAAGTCTGTGATACCACACAAGTATTTTTCTATTTTTCTATTGCATGTACATTAGAATTGTCTATTTCTCTATCTATCTGTCTATCTATCTGTACATATCTATCTCTATATATATAAATCTTTAATTTAAAAATTAGATTCATAAGGAGAGCAAAGCAGAAAAACCTATTTAACTATTTAAGCATAGTAAATAATACAATAATACAACTCTTCCTAGAGTATGGGAACTTTGAAAAATTTCAGTGATAAATGCTTTTGACTCAAAGCATGCTTCTTGGAAGGCCGTGGTCTCTGGGAGATGTCTGGGATATAGAATTTCAGTGCCCTATGTCTAGCTCCACTTATTGGATTAGATTCTGCCATTTTACAAGATTTTCAGAGGATTCATGTCCATATTAAACATTGCGAAGCAGTGTGGCCAGTGACTTGGCCTTCTGTTCAAAATGTAAGAAAATCATCTCATTTAACTGTCACTTCCCAAGCTTCAGTGATTAGGAAAAATATAAGTAATACATAAATTCTCTGTCCTAGGTGGTAGGTGTTTTGTCTCCTTTTCTATGGATTCAAGGAAGGCCAAACACAGGTGTTACTATAAGCAGTGCATTTTTAATTCATTTCACCTTGAAGCAGTTGTCCTCTTTTGGCCTCAACCTAACTGAATCTCTGCATTTACATTTGATGAATTATCTATGTCATTTACAAGCTCTGGATGCAGAGCCTCTCCAGAGATCACTTCAAATGCCTGTTAATTTTATTTCAACTGTGAATCCTATGTTTTTAATGCATATTTACTCAGCTTCTTAGATCAGCCCTCTCCTTGTTTCCACCCACTGGTGTAATGTAGCATGCCACTATTAAGCTTTTTATTAACTTTCTTATTTTCATCTCTGGCCTCATTACCTCACAGTCGTTTATGTTTTTCACATCAGTTGGACAACTGCTAGAGAGGTTCAGCAGTACATGAACCAAGAAATTTCAGATGTACAATGTGGATTTAGAAAAGGCAGAGGAACCAGAGATCAAATTGCTAACATTCATTGGATCATAGAGAAAGTGAGGGAATTCCAGTAAATCATCTATTTTTGCTTCATTGACTATGCTAAACCCTTTAACCATGTGGATCACTACAAACTGTAGAAAATTCTTAAAGAGATAAGCTTACCAGACCACTTTACCTGTCTTCTGAGAAACCTGTATGCATGTCAAGAAGCATCAGTTAGAACTGGACATGCAACACTGGACTGATTCAAAATTGGGAAAGGAATAAGTCAAGTCTGTACATTGTCACCCTACTTATTTAAGTTATATGTATCATGATGAAAAATACTGGGCTGGATGAATCACAAGCTGGAGTCAAGATTTCCAGGAGAAATATTAACAACCCTCAGATATGCATATGATACCAATCTAATGGCCTAAAGCAAAGAGGAACTAAAAGCTTCTTAATGAGGGTGAAAGAGTGGAGTGGAAAATAGGCTTAAACTCAACACTCAAAAAACTAAGATCATGGCATCTGGTCCCATCACTTCATGGCAAATAGAAGGGGAAAAAGTGGAAACAGTGACAGGTTTTATTTTCTTGCATTTCAAAATCTCTGCAGACGCGGACTTCAGCCATGAAATTAAGATGCTTGCTCCTTGGAAGAAAAGTTATGAAAAACCTAGATAGCATATTAGAAAGCAGAGACATCATTTTGCTGACAAAGTTCTGTATAACCAAAGCTATGGTTTTTCCAGTAATCATGTACAGATGTGAGACTTGGAACATAAATAAGGCTGATCATTGAAGAAACTGATGCTTTTGAACTATGGTGCTGGAGAAGACTCTTGAGAATCCCTTGGACTGCAAGGAAATCTAATCAGTCCATCCTAAAAGGTCAGTCCTGGGTGTTCATTTGGAAGGACTGATGCTAAAGCTAAAAATTCCAATACTTTGGCCACCTGATGTGATGAGCTGATTCACTGGAAAAGACCCTGATGCTGGGAAAGACTGAGGGCAGGAAGAGAAGAGGGCAACAGAAATAAGATAGTTGAATTGACATCATTGACTCAATGGACATGAATTATAGCAAACTCTGGGAGATAGTGAAGGACAGGGAAGCCTGGAGTGCTGCGGTCCATAGTGTCACAAAGAGTTTAGACATAACTTAGCAATTCAACAAACAACAACAAGACTGATTAAGAAAATAGATTATATCTGTTGCCCTGACCTGATCTCAGCCATCAGTCTTACTCACTCAGTGGTGACTCATGGGGGTTTCTTTCAGTGTCTTCAATTGTCAGCCACAGATGACTGACTGTTGTAATTCATATATAAGTTAATCAGTAGAAACCAGAAGTAGTTCACTAAGATAAGGTTAACAACCATCTATAAAGTTTACATTTGCTCTCAGATGTGTGACATAACTTGAGTAATGGCAAGGGACACAAACTTATAGTGATGAATGATTTAAACTTAATTGATTTAAAATATAAATGTCCATATATAGAGAGGATCAAGATTTGAGTGGGTTAGAATATGAAACTTACCTTCTCCCCACAGATGTATGAAATATACATCTACATGTGAAATTACTCTCACAGAATTTCTGCCACTGAATGCTGGCAGAAAACTTTAGACTTCCAAAAGAAAAACCACGACCACAACAAATCACTGTGTAACTGAGTAGAACAAATGAAAAAGGAGGAGAAAGAAAGAGAGGAATTAGGATGAGGCCTGCACTTCTGGTTGGGAGCCATGAAAAAAAAAAAAAAAAAAGGTTTTTGTACACTGGGAAGTTCCCTCACTGGGCAGGGATGGCAAGGAAAAGCAGGGTGTGGGGGGGACTTTGGAGCCTCAGAGAAGAGCACAGCAACAAGTGTACAGAGGGCAAAGTGGAGAAAGCCATGCCCAGAGGGGTCAGGGCTTACCAGCACTCTCCCGGCTGAAATGCTTGTCCACTTGCTCACTCAGGTGAATGGTGTCTGGGCACTGGTACCTTGGGCTTCAGAAGTCCAGAACACCAGGGAAAGGACTGGTGTTGGCTGCATGAAGACAACCTGAGGGGGCTAGGGTATAGTTCACCACAACTAAGGAAGTCTGAGAAAAAGCCTGGGTTTGGCCAGAGAGATAAAGGGTCATTGTTGAGGGATGTGAGAGTAGAGCGGTGGGCCCGCCATAAGAGCTTCTTTCTTCCTGCATCCATGGAAAAGCAGGGTACTGCCTATACGAGCTCCAGAAATTGGTGTGAGACATAGCTGCTGATTCAGACTTCAGAAGCAGGACTGAACCACTACCACTGCTACTGCTGCCCCCAGATGTCCCTATGAGCAACTTTACATCCCTTCCTCTAACTTCCCAGAAGCCTACATGGCCCACCCCAGCCAAGGCTTCTGCAATCTGGGGCCAACGTACCTGGGAGAGCACAGAGCATGCCCACTCTGTTGTAACTTCCTGTATATCTCTGATGCTGTAAGCATTTCACACAACACACCTTATCCCACCCCAGCCTGAGTGAATAAGTGTGCCCAATCAGCTACTTCTTTCACTCCTCTTGCCAAGGCAGCCAACAGACACCTGAGGGTGGCCCACATGAAGAGGTGAGGCCAAAACCAAAGTTGAGCCCTATGGGCTGTGAAACAAAGGACGATGAAGGGAAAACACTCCATGCAGCTGTACAAGCAGTGGATTGAATTACCAAGATCAGCTTGCCTAAATCCTGCATCTGTGAAATAAATATTCAATAGACAGGGAGTGTTCCCACAACTGAGATCACTCTAGGCTTTTAACAGCTATGAACTTTGGGGGCAAGTACACACAGAGATTGGGCCAAGTCCAGGGTCTGAACTTCCCCCACCGTGCCCATATAGCATGCAGAGGTCAATCAAAGAGGTACTGGAGGGCCTCCTGGACAGGTGAGGATTGATTGTGTTTCACTCTAAGGGCAAGGATGCTGACAGCTGAGGCCCCAGGAAAATATTGTTATTAAATTTTTTTGTTTGTTTAATTTTGTTTGCTGTTATTTATTATTATTATTTCTACTTTTAATTTTTAGTTTATCTTTTTAAAATATATTTGTATTTTTCTATTTTTATGTGGTTTTAATTTCTGCTTTGTTTTCTTTTTTTGATGGTTTATTTTTTTGTTCATTTTATTTTGGGAGTTCTTGTGTTCCTTTGGTTGTTCTTTTGCTTTAGTTTTCTTTCTTTTCTTTTTTTTTTTGTCTATTTGTTGCTTTGCTTCTTTGATTTGCGTTTACCATTATTTGGGTTTGTTTGTCAGTTTTCTTATCATCTTTTGTTGTTATGGGCTTCACTGCTGGCTTAGTGTTAAAGAATCCGCCTTTAATGCAGAAGGCTCCGGTTTGATCCCTGAGTTGGAAAGATCCCCTGGAGAAGGCAGTGGCAATCTACTCCATTATTGTTGCCTTGAAAATCCCATTAACAGAGGAGCCTTGTGACCTACAGTCCATGAGGTATGGTGAGCTACAGTCCATTTGTTGTTATTGATGTTCCTTTCTGTTTTTGTTATTTACATTTGGTTTTGTTTCTCTGTTTACTTTTTTTTCCTTTTTTTTTTTTTTTTTTTTGTCTGTTTGTTTGTTTTCTGCACAGCACAGCTTGTACAATCTTGGTTCTCTGGCCAGAGGTTGGGCCTGAGCCTCTGAGGTGGGAGTGGTTCAGTCCAGGATGTTGGATCACAGAGAATTCCCAGCCTCAAGGAATATTAATCAGCATGAGATATACCAGGGTTTTTCATCTTGAACCAAGACCTACCTACACCCATTGGCTTCAGGCTCCAGTGATTGATGCCTCAATGTGAAAGGAGCTGACAACACAGAAACACAGCAATAGTCCATCAGTAAACAGGCTGCCTGAAATCATACTAAGCTCATAGATACCCCAAACACATAACTAGACCTAGCCTTGTCTATGAGGGGGACACAAGTCAGCTCCAACCACCAGAGGGCAGGAACCAGTTCCCTTAAACCAGGAAGCCTACATAAACCCCAGACCAACCTCATTCAATAGAGGACAGACACCAGAACGATAAGAATCTGTAAACCTACAGCCTGGCAGAAAGAAAATCACACAGTGAGTTAGAAAAAATGAGATGACAATATGTTACAGACAGTTGCAAAGTTAAACCTGACAAAACCAATAAATAAAGAGACCATAGGCAATCTACCTGAAAAAATAACTTGGAGTAACAATGGAAAGATACCCAAGAAAATAATCTGTAGCAGAGTGGTATGAAACAAAAGAAAAGTAAGTGAGCTGGAAGATATAAGGGTTGAAATAACTGGAGCAGAGCAGAATAAAGAAAAAAGAATTAAAAAAAAGGGGGGGGGGGCATCTCAGAGGCCTCTGGAGCAATATTAAGTGGCATGAACATTCAAAATTTTAGGGGTTCCAGAAGGAGAATAGAGAGACAGTGTCTGAGAAAATATTTGAAAACATTGTAGTCAAAAACTTCCTGAACATAGAAAAGAAAATAGTCACCCAAGTCCTGGGAAGTGCAGAGAGTCTCATATGGATTAAACCTAAGGAGAAACACACCAAGATATACATTAATGCAACTAATAAAAATTAAAGACATCAAAAAAATATTAAGAGCATCAAGAGAAAAACACAAAATAACATAGCAAGGGAGCCCCAATGTTATCAGAAGATTTTTCAGCATAAAATCAGCAGAGCAGAATGAAGAGGCATTCAGTTCAGTTCAGTTCAGTTCAGTCACTCAGTCGTGCCGACTCTTTGCAACCCCATGAATCGCAGCATGCGAGGCCTCCTGTCCACCACCAACTCCCGGAGTTCACTCAGATTCACGTCCATCGACTCAGTGATGGCCATCCAGCCATCTCATCCTCTGTCGTCCCCTTCTCCTCTTGCCCCCAATCCCTCCCAGCATCAGAGTCTTTTCCAATGAGTCAACTCTTCGCATGAGGTAGCCAAAGTACTGGAGTTTCAGCTTTAGCAACATCCAACAAAGAAATCCCAGGGCTGATCTCCTCAGAATGGACTGGTTGGATCTCCTTTTCAGTCCAAGGGACTCTCAAGAGTCTTCTCCAGCACCAACAGTTCAAAAGCATCAATTCTTTGCACTCAGCCTTCTTCACAGTCCAACTCTCACATGCATACATGACCACAGAAAAAAACCATAGCCTTGACTAGATATTTAAATAGATGAAAGAGGGGGAAAAAAAAAAAAAAACAAACAAGATTAACTAGTCAGGCTGCTACTCAGATTCAACAGAGAAATCAAAAGCTTTATGGACAAGGAAACCCTAAGAGAATCCAGCACCACTAAACCAGCTTTATAACAAATGTTAATGAAAATTCTCTAAGGCAGCAAACACAAGAGAAAAAAACCTACAAAATACAAAAAATGAAAGCAATACAGGAAACAGTTAATAGGAAGATACATATAGATAATTACCTTAAATATAAATGGATTAGCCTGCTCCAAACAAAATAACAGATTGGCTTGTGGACACAAAAACACACCTGTATATATGTTGTCTATAAGACACCAGTTTCAGACCTAGTGGCACACAGATGAAAAGTAAGGAGATGGAAAAGATATCCATGCACATGGAAATCAACAAGAAACGTGGAGTGTTAATACCCATATCAGAACAAACAAAAAAAAAAAAGACTTTAAAATAGACTATTAGAAGAGACAAGAAAAGACAACTGCACAATGATCAAGGGATTGATCCATGAAGATGTAGCAATTGTAAATATTTATACAACCAACATAGGAGCAACTCAATACACAAGGCAAATGATAAGGGTCATAAAAGAAGAAATCAACAGTAACACAAAATAGTGGGAAATTTTAACAGTGTACTTATACCAACGGACAAGTCATCCAGACAAAAAATTAATAAAGGAAACCAGCCATAAATGACACTATAGACCAGAATAGACTCAATGGCTATTTATAGGACATTCCACCAGAAAGCAGCTGAAAAAATTTTCTTCTCAAGTGAACAGGAATATTCTCCAGGATAGATAATGTTTTTGTCCCAAATCAATGCCTCACACTGAGCCAAAATCTATGGAATGCAGAAAAATCAGTTACTAAGATAGAAGTTTATAGCAATAAATCCTGCTTCAAAAAAACAGAAATCTCAAATAAACAAACTAAATGTACACGGCAGAATTAGAAGAGAGAACAGCAAGAAGTTTGTTAGAAGGAAAGAAATTAAAAAAAAAAAAGGTAGAGCAGAAATAAATGAAATAGAAATGAAGAAAACAATAGCAAAGATCAATGAAAGCAAAGGTATATTTCTTTGAGAAAATAAAGAAAAAGTAATGAAACTTTAGCCAGACTTAACAAAGAAAGGGAGAGAATCACTCAAAGAAATTAGAAATGAAAAAAGGTGAAGTTACAATGGAAGTTTGCAGACATATGAAAATACAAAACTACTACAACCACTATATTGCCAATAAAGTGGACACCTGAAATAAATGCACACAGTTCTTAGAAAAGTATAACTATCCAAGACTGAACCATGAATAAATAGGAAATAAGAATAGGCCATCACAAGTACTGATATTGAAACTGTAATTTAATATTTCCCCAAACCAAAAGACCAGAATCCAATGGCTTCCACCAGCAATTATATCAATCATGTTGAGTAAGATTAACACAAATCCTCAACTCTTCCAAAAAATTTCAGAGGGAGGGACACTCTCAGTCACATTCTACAAGGCCACCATACACAGATACCAAAACCGGGGCGGGGGGCGGGGGGTGGATCACAATGATACAACATTGTAAAGCAACTATACAAAATAAAATTAATAAAATAAAAGTCCATATAATGTCAATGAAATTAAACTTTGACTTGAATGTCACAGCATATCACCTTGTGGGTTAGCACATTTTTAAATTATTTATTTTAATTGGAGGCTAATTACTTTACAATATTGTGGTGGTTTTTGCCATACATTGATGTAAATCAGCCACAGGTTCACATGTGTTCCCCATCCTGAACCCTTCTTCCACCTCCCTCCCTACCCCATACCTCTGAGTTGTCCCAGTGCACCAGCTTTGAGTGTCCTGTTTCATGCATCAAACTTGGACTGGTAGTCTGTTTCACCTATGGTAATATACATGTTTCAATGCTATTTTCTTAAATCATCTCACCCTCACCTTCTCCTACAGAGTCCAAAAGTCTGTTCTTTATATCAATGTCTCTTTTGCTGTATGCCATATAGGGTTGTCATTACCATCTTTCTAATTTTCATATATACATGTTAATATACTGTATCAGTGCTTTTCTTTCTGACTTACCTCACTCAGTATAATAGGCTCGTTTCATCCATCTCATTAGAACTGATTCAAAGGTATTCATTTTTATAGCTGAATAATATTCCATTGTGTATATGTACCACCACTGATGGACATCTACGTTGTTTCCATGTCCTAGCTATTGTAAACAGTGTTGCAATGAACATTGTGGTACACGTGTCTCTTTCAGTTCTGATTTCCTCAGTGTGTATTCCCAGCAGTGGGATTGCCGGTTGTATGGCAGTTCTATTTCCAATTTATTAAAGGATCTCTCTGTTCTCCATAGTGGCTGGACTAGTTTGCATTCCTACCAACAGTGTAAGAGGGTTCCCTTTTCTCCACACCCTCTCCAGAATTGTTTGCCAACTTTTTGATAGCAGCCATTCTGACCAGGGTGAGATGGTACCTCATTGTGGTTTTGATTTGCATTTCTCTGATAATAAGTGATGTTGAGTATCTTTCCATGTATTTTTTAGCCATCTATATGTCTTCTTTGGGGAAATGTCTGTTTAATTCCTTGGCCATTATTTGATTTTGTCCTTTATTTTTCTGGCATTGAGCTGCATTAGCTGCTTGTATATTTTTGAGGTTAATTCTTTGTCCGTTGCTTTGTTTGCTATTATCTTCTCTTATTCTGAAGACTGCCTTTTCACCGTACTTATAGCACATTTTAAAATTATGGGATGGATAGAATACAAATGACTACATTTCATTATCTGTATTCAAGTCCAAGTATTGTAAATAGCAAATAATTTAATAATGCTCTCACAAATTTCCTTTGATAACAAGCTCAATAGGCTGAGTTATTCCTAAAAATATGAATTACCTATATATATACACTTAATTTTATATTACAATTGTGTTCTGTACTTGATTTTAATAAAAATATTGAAGTTTAACCTGAGAATTCACATAAATATTCTATTAGAAAGGTTATTTCCATACAAAATTAGTAAGTGATCATGTAAAACTTTCACATAATTATTTTTAAGCTATTACTTAGAGATAAATATGTCATAAAAATGACTTATGGAGAACAATGCTTTTGATAATTGCCTTTACTTTTCTTCTGGAATATTAAGTTAAAATCATATTATTCTTCCCTATAACATTCTATAAAAATTGCACTTTTGTGATCTGCTAATTTTAGTGATCAGACTTCATTAGTCTGACACAAACATTTTTTGTTTCTTGCATTAAAACATTGCAATTTTACTTTTTTTAGGTTTTGCCCTTTTTTCTTTAAAAAAAAATTGGAGTATATTTGATTTACAATGTTGTGTCATTTCTAGATGTATGGCAAAGTAACTCAGTTGTACATATGCATTATTTATTCTTTTTAACATTATTTTCCCAAATAGGTTATCCCAGAATATTGAATATAGTTTTTTGCTACACAGGCAGGCACTTGATAGTTGTTTATCTTCTATATCATAGGGTTTTTAATCCAACATTTGTGATTTTTTAAATTTATTATTTTTTAATAGAAGGATAATTGCTTTACAGAATTTTTGTTGTTTTCTGCAAAATATCAAATGAGTCAGCTATGTGACAAGTCGCTCAGTCATGTCCAACTCTTTGTGACCTCATGGGATTTTTCCAGGCAAGAATACTGGAGTGGGTTGCCATTTCCTTCTCCAGTCAGCTATATACATATATATATATATATATGTATGTATAAATATGTATATATATATTTCCCCCTCTTGAAACTCCCTCCTATCTCCCTACCCATCCCACTCCTCTAGGTTGATACATAGTCCATGTTTGAGTTCCCTTGAATCATACAGCAAATTCCCATTGGCTACTTTACATATGGTAATGTAAGTTTTCATGTATTCCTCTCAATACATCTCATCCTCTCCTTCCTCCCCCCTTCCATGTCCATAAGTCTGTTCCCTATGTCTGTGTCCTTCCAATAGCTGCCCTGCAAATTAATTCATCAGTACCATCTTTCTAGATTCCATATATATGTGTTAGTATATGGTATTTATCTTTCTATTTCTGCTTTACATCAGTCTGTATAATAGGCCCTAGGTTCATCCACCTTATTAGGACTGACTCAGTTGAATTCCATTTTATGACTGAGTAACATCCTATTGTATATATGTACCACGTCTTCTTTAATCCATTCATCTTTCGAAGGACAATCTAGATTGCTTCCCTGTCCTAGCTATTGTAAATAGTGCTGTAATGGAACACCTGCATCTTTCTCAATTTTTGTTTCCTCAAGGGTAATATGTCCTAGTTGTGAGAGTGCTGGTCAATAGGGTGGTTTTATCCCTATTTCTTTTAAGGAATCTCTATACTGTCTTCCATAATGGCTGTATCAATTTATATTCCAAACAACAAGTCAAGAAGGGTTTCCTTTTCTCCACACCCTCTCCAGAATTTATTGTTTGTAGACTTTTTGATGGTAGCCATTCTGACTGGTGTGAGGTGATATCTTAATTGTAGTTTTGCTTTCCATTTCTTATAATAGAGAGTGATGTTGAGCATCTTTCATTTGATTGTTTAGCCATTTGTTATGCCTTCTGTGGAGAAATGTCTGTTTGATCTTTTCCCCACTTTTTGACTAGGTTGTTTGTTTTTAATGTCTTGATTTGTATGAGCTGCTTGTATATTTTGGAAATTAATCCTATGTTAGTTGTTTCATTTGCTATATTTTCTCCCATTCTGAGGGTAGTCTTTTATCTTGCTTATAGTTTCTTTGCTGTGCAAAATCTTTTAAGTTTAATCAGGTCCCATTTGTTTATTTTTGCTTTTATTTCCATTATTCTAGGAGGTGGGTCATAGAGGATCTTGTTTTGATTTATGTCATTGAGTTCTATGTTTCCTCTAAGAATTTTATACTTTCTAGTCTTACATTTAGGTCTTTAATCCATTTTGAGTTTTATCTTTTGTATTTGGTGTTAGGAGAATGGGAATACCAGACCACCTGACCTGCCTCTTGAGAAATTTGTATGCAGGTCAGGAAAGCAACAGTTAGAACTGAACATGGAACAACAGACTGGTTCCAAATAGGAAAAGGAGTACATCAAGGCTGTATATTGTCACCCTGCTTATTTAACTTATATGCAGAGTACATCATGAGAAACGCTGGGCTGGATGAAGCACAAGCTGGAATCAAGATTGATGGGAGAAATATCAATAACCACCCTTATGGCAGAAAGTGAAGAAGAACTAAAGAGCCTCTTGATGAAAGTGAAAGAGGAGAGTGAAAAAGTTGGTTTAAAGCTCAACATTCAGAAAACAAAGTTCATGGCATTGAGTCCCATGACTTCATGGCAAATAGATGTAGAAACAGTGGAAACAATGGCTGACTTTATTTGGGGGGCTCCAAAATCACTGCAGATGGTGACTGCAGTGATGAAATAAAAAGACGTTTACTCCTTGGAAGAATTTGGAGAAGGCAATGGCAACCCACTCCATTACTCTTGCCTGGAAATCCCATGGATGGAGGAGCTAGTAGGCTGCAGTCCATGGGTGGCTAGGAGTTGGACGCAACTGAGCAGCTTCTCTTTCACTTTTCACTTTCATGCATTGGAGAAGGAAATGGCAACCCACTCCAGTGTTCTTGCCTGAGCCGATGGTCGCATGATAGTAACGACAGCACAGCAGCCGCAGACAGTATATTAAAAATAGAGACATTACTTTGCCAACAAAGGTCCATCTAGTTAAGGCTATGGTTTTCCAGAAGTCATGTACAGATGTGAGGGTTGGACTATAAAAAAGCTGAGCACCAAAATATTGATGCTTTTGAACTGTGGTGTTGGAGAAGACTCTTGAGATTCCCTTGGACTGCAAGGAAATCCAACCAGTCCATCCTAAAGGAAATCAGTCTTGAATATTCATTGGAAGGACTGGTGTTGAAGCTGAAATTCCAATACTTTGGCCACCTGATGCGAAGAACTGACTCACTTGAAAAGACCCTGATGCTGGGAATGATTGAAGGCAAGAGGAGAAGGGGACAGCAGAGGATAGATGGTTGGATGGCATCACCGACTCAATGGACATGAGTTTGAGTAAACTCTGGGAGTTGGTGATGGACAGGGAGGCCTGGTATGCTGCAATCCATAGGGTCACAAAGAGCTGAACACAGCTGAGAGACTGAACTGAACTGAATTTGTTTTTTGCTTGTTTATTTTTCTCCCCATGCTTTGCTTTGTTTTGTTGTCAGCAATCAAAGCTAGATTTTGTCTCTCAGGGAGACTCCAGTTAAATCAGAGAATAAATCAAAATTTATTTCTAAAATTTATTTAGGTCAATAATTTCTAAAGAGAAATACACATGACAGCAACCAGAACCTTGAAATACTGTGAATGATCCTGGTATTTCCCCTCCAGGTGTTCATGGGAAGCTGAGACCCAGCTAGAAGGCCCACTTTGGACCACAGCAAGACTCTGCTGCATGGAGACTGACATCCAGGTCCCCATTTGCCGGAAATTTACCCCTACGTGGGACCCAGGGCGTGATTAGACCATGGGCTGGTGTTGAATGCTTAGGGTAGTGGGGTCTTCACAGCCCTCTCCGGGACCCTGCTGGTGTCAGAGAGGGATTGAGCCTCAGGTGCTTGGTGAAGATGCCTGGGTAGATGCCTGTTGATACACAGCAGCCAAGTGC
>NW_020191782.1:0-20726 GCF_002263795.3 Bos taurus | reverse complement strand
TCAGCGGGGGTAGAAGGGGCTCAGAGGAAGTGGTGCCGGAAAACCGCGGGGTGTTCCTATCACCAGGGAGACCGTACAATGCCAGGAAGAACTTTGTGGGGGCATCAAGGTGCTAAGTACCCACAGTTAGCCGCTTCCTAACGTGGGGACTTCTCCTTGAGACGCTGTAGCGGGAAAGGGCTTCATCTTGCCATGTCGGGGAACCACGTGGTTTTTCTCGAGTTGCGGGCGGGATTCTCGAGTTACGACGGGGAATTCAGGATGCCTCCTGTGTTGGCCCCAGGGAAGTCCAATCTTCCATTCGAGTTAGCGAAGGAAAGCTGGGGATTGCTCTCGAGTGACTGCAGGGCCAATAGACCTCATCTAGGCTTATGTCCAGAAGCCAATGTTCCTCTCCAGGGGCGAACGTGATCTCGGGGTTGCATTCCAGATGCACCCGGGGAGACAGGCATTCATCTTCGAGTGGAAGCAAAGAACCCCGCTCTGCTCTCGAGTCGCGACGGGTATGTCTTGGAGCTCACTGGGTGGACTAAAGGGAGTCAAGCCTCCTGAGGCGTTTGGAGAGAGGTCGCGAGGTTGGCCTCTAGGCCATGCAGGAGACGAAGGCCCTCATCTCCGCGATGACGGGGGAGTCTCGGGGTGGTTCTCGAGCGGCGGCCCCAGGGTGCGGGTTCTCACGAGGTACGACGGCGAGGTCATGAGCCTCTCGTGGGGCGCCAGGGAAGTCGGGTCCCCATGCGAGTGGCGAGGGGGAGCGCGTCATTGCTCTCGAGTCATGGTAGGGGAATCTGGCCTCGAGACGTGTTGAAGAAGGTTTCTCGAGGCCTTTCTCGGGTTGAGGCAGGAAACCCTGGCTTCCCTCGACTTGTGCAGGTGACCTCAGGGGGCTCCTCATGGTGGCTCTGAGAAGTAGGTGAAACTGGAGGTGGGAGCGGCCTCTGGGGACTCCACGTGATTTGGTGCATTGGAAGAGGGCCTCATCTCCAGTTGAGGCAGGAAGCTCAGTGTTCCTCTGATTTCAGACTCCGATCGAAGGGTCCCTGCAGACTGGGGACAGGAGAGTCAGGCCTCCTCTTGGTTTGAGGCATTGAACTCCGCTTGCCTCTCGAGGTGTCCCCGGGGAGAGAGGCCACTTGTCGAGCTCTATTTGGAACCTGGGGTTTTTTTTCCGGACGATGCACGGGCGAGTCACTGCCCCTTCTTGTTGACTTCATTCACAGGGTGGAGTTCGGAGAGGTGTCCGGCCATCGGGTTCTTATCAAGAGGGGACCGGGGAATCGGGGTGCTTCGCAATGTGGAAGCACCCACGAGGCCACGTCTGGAATGTCGTCGTGAGACCGGCCTCATCCTGAGGTGCGACCGGAAGTTCGGGAACCCCTTCCAGACAAAGCAGGGGAGTCGACCCTCCTGTCGAGATCAGGAGGGGAGAAAGGGCTCAGAGGAAGGGGTGCCGGAAAACCTCAGTGTTCCTCTCGAGGGAGACCGGGATTTCGGGGAACTTTGTGGGTCGCATCAAGGGTGCCAAGTGCCGTTTCGACCTCCAATTCCTAACGTGGGACTTCTCCTGAGACGCTGTAGCGGGAAAGGGCTTCATCTTGCGATGACGGGGGAGCCACCTGGTTTTTCTCGAGTTACGGCGGGATTCTCGAGTTACGACGGGGAATTCAGGCTGCCTCTTGTGTTGGCCCAGGCAAGTCCAATCTTCCATTCGAGTTGCGAAGGAAAGCTGGGGATTGCTCTCGAGTGACTGCAGGGCCAATAGACCTCATCTAGGCTTGTGTCCAGAAGCCAATGTTCCTCTCCAGGGGCGACAGGGATCTCGGGGTTGCATTCCAGACGCACCCGGGGAGACAGGCATTCATCTCGAGTGGAAGCAAAAAACCCCGCTCTGCTCTCGAATCGCGACGGGTATCTCTTGGAGCTTACTGGGGGACCCAAGGGAGTCAAGCCTCCTGAGGCGTTTGGAGAGAGGTCGCGAGATTGGTCTCTAGGCCATGCAGGAGACGAAGGCCCTCATCTCTCGATGACGGGGGAATCTCTGGGTTGTTCTCGAGCGGCAGCCCCAGTGTGCGGTTTCTCACGAGGTACGACGGCGAGGTCAGTGAGCCTCTCGTGGGGCGCCAGGGAAGTCGGGTCTCCATGCGAGTGACGAGGGGGAGCGCGTCATTGCTCCCGAGCCATGGTAGGGGAATCTGGCCTCGAGACGTGTTGAAGAAGGTCTCTCGAGGTCTTTCTCGGGTTGAGGCAGGAAACCCTGGGTTCCCTCGACTTGTGCAGGTGACCTCAGGGGGCTTCTCATGGTGGCTCTGAGAAGCCAGGGAAACTGGAGGTGGGAGGGGCCTCTCGGGACTCCACTGGGTTTGGTGCATTGGAAGAGGGCCTCATCTCCAGTTGAGGCAGGAAGCTCAGGGTTCTTCTGATTTCAGACTCCGATCGCAGGGTCCCTGCAGACTGGGGACAGGAGAGTCAGGCCTCGTCTTGGGTTGAGGCATGGAACTCCGCTTGCCTCTCGAGGTGTCCCCGGGGAGAGAGGCCACTTGTCGAGCTGTATTTGGAACCTGGGGGTTTTTTCCGGACGATGAACGGGCGAGTCACTGCCCCTTCGTGTTGACTTCAGTCACAGGGTGGAGTTCGGAGAGGTGTCCGTGCATCGGGTTCTTATCAAGAGGGGACCGGGAAATCGGGGTGCTTCGCAACGTGGAAGCATCCACGAGGCCACGTCTGGAATGTCGTCGTGAGACCGGCCTCATCCTGAGGTGCGACCGGAAGGTCGGGAACCCCTTCCAGACAAAGCAGGGGAGTCGACCCTCCTGTCGAGATCAGGAGGGTAGACGGGGCTCAGAGGAAGTGGTGCCGGAAAACCTCGGTGTTCCTCCAGGGAGACCGGGATGCCGGGGAACTTTGTGGGGGCGCATCAAGGGTGCCAAGGACCGTTTCGACCTCCAATTCCTCACGTGGGACTTCTCCTGAGACGCTGTAGCGGGAAAGGGCTTCATCTTGCGATGACGGGGGAACCACGTGGTTTTTCTCGAGTTGCGGCGGGATTCTCGAGTTACGACGGGGAATTCAGGATGCCTCTTGTGTTGGCCCAGGGAAGTCCAATCTTCCATTCGAGTTGCGAAGGAAAGCTGGGGATTGCTCTCGAGTGACTGCAGGGCCAATAGACCTCATCTAGGCTTGTGTCCAGAAGCTGAGCTTCCTCTCCAGGGGCGACCGGGATCTCGGGGTTGCATTCCAGACGCACCCGGGGAGACAGGCATTTATCTCGAGTGGAAGCAAAGAACCCCGCTCTGCTCTCGAGTCGCGACGGGTATATCTTGGAGCTCACTGGGTGGACTAAAGGGAGTCAAGCCTCCTGAGGCGTTTGGAGAGAGGTCGCGAGGTTGGCCTCTAGGCCATGCAGGAGACGAAGGCCCTCATCTCCGCGATGACACGGGAGTCTCGGGGTGGTTCTCGAGCAGCGGCCCTAGGGTGCGGTTTCTCACGAGGTACGACGGCGAGGTCTGTGAGCCTCTCATGGGGTGCCAGGGAAGTCGGGTCTCCATGCCTGTGGCGAGAGGGAGCGCGTCATTGCTCTCGAGTCATGGTAATGGAATCTGGCCTCCAGACTTGTTGAAGAAGGTCTCTCGAGGTCTTTCTCGGGTTGAGGCAGGAAACCCTGACTTCCCTCGACTTGTGCAGGTGACCTCAGGGGGCTTCTCATGGTGGTTCTGAGAAGTCAGGGAAACTGGAGGTGGGAGGGGCCTCTCGGGACTCCACTGGGTTTGGTGCATTCGTAGAGGGCCTCATCTCCAGTTGAGGCAGGAACCTCAGGGTTCCTCTGATTTCAGACTCCGATCGCAGGGTCCCTGCAGACTGGGGACAGGAGAGTCAGGCCTCGTCTTGGGTTGAGGCATGGAACTCCGCTTGCCTCTCGAGGTGTCCCCGGGGAGAGAGGCCACTTGTCGAGCTGTATTTGGAACCTGGGGTTTTTTTCCGGACGATGCACGGGCGAGTCACTGCCCCTTCGTGTTGACTTCATTCCCAGGGTGGAGTTCGGAGAGGTGTCCGGGCATCGGGTTCTTATCAAGAGGGGACCGGGAAATCGGGGTGCTTCGCAACGTGGAAGCACCCACGAGGCCACGTCTGGAATGTCGTCGTGAGACCGGCCTCATCCTGACGTGCGACCGGAAGGTCGGGAACCCCTTCCAGACAAAGCAGGGGAGTCGACCCTCCTGTCGAGATCAGGAGGGTAGAAGGGGCTCAGAGGAAGTGGTGCCGGAAAACCTCGGTGTTCCTCCAGGGAGACCGGGATGCCGGGGAACTTTGTGGGGGAGCATCAAGGGTGCCAAGTACCGTTTTGACCTCCAGTTCCTAACGTGGGACTTCTCCTGAGACGCTGTAGCGGGAAAGGGCTTCATCTTGCGATGACGGGGGAACCACGTGGTTTTTCTCGAGTTGCGGCGGGATTCTCGAGTTACGTCGGGGAATTCAGGATGCCTCTTGTGTTGGCCCAGGGAAGTCCAATCTTCCATTCGAGTTGCGAAGGAAAGCTGGGGATTGCTCTCGAGTGACTGCAGGGCCAATAGACCTCATCTAGGCTTGTGTCCAGAAGCCAATGTTCCTCTCCAGGGGCGACCGGGTTCTCGGGGTTGCATTCCAGACGCACCCGGGGAGACAGGCATTCATCTCGAGTGGAAGCAAAGAACCCCGCTCTGCTCTCGAGTCGCGACGGGTATGTCTTGGAGCTCACTGGGTGGACTAAAGGGAGTCAAGCCTCCTGAGGCGTTTGGACAGAGGTCGAGAGATTGGCCTCTAGGCCATGCATGAGACGAAGGCCTTTATCTCCGTGATGACGGGGGAGTCTCGGGGTGGTTCTCGAGCGGCGGCCCCAGGGTGCGGGTTCTCACGAGGTACAACGGCGAGGTCAGTGAGCCTCTCGTGGGGCGCCAGGGAAGTCGGGTCTCCTGGCGAGTGGCGACGGGGAGCGCGTCATTGCTCTCGAGTCATGGTAGGGGAATCTGGCCTCGAGACGTGCTGAAGAAGGTCTCTCGAGGTCTTTCTCGGGTTGAGGCAGGAAACCCTGGCTTCCCTCGACTTGTGCAGGTGACCTCAGGGGGCTTCTCATGGTGGCTCTGAGAAGTCAGGGAAACTGGAGGTGGGAGGGGCCTCTCGGGACCCCACGGGGTTTGGTGCGTTGAAAGAGGGCCTCATCTCCAGTTGAGGCAGGAAGCTCAGGGTTCCTCTGATTTCACACTCCAATCGCAGGGTCCCTGCAGACTGGGGACAGGAGAGTCAGGCCTCGTCTTGGGTCGAGGCATGGAACTCCGCTTGTTTCTCGAGGTGTCCCCGGCGAGAGAGGCCACTTGTCCAGCTGTATTTGGAACCTGGGTGTTTTTTCCGGACGATGAACGGGTGAGTCACTGCCCCTTCGTGTTGACTTCATTCACAGGGTGGAGTTCAGAGAGGTGTCTGGGCATCGGGATCTTATCAAGAGGGGACCGGGAAATCGGGGTGCTTCGCAACGTGGAAGCACCCACGAGACCACGTCTGGAATGTCGTCGTGAGACCGGCCTCATCCCGAGGTGCGACCGGAAGGTCGGTAACCCCTTCCAGACAAAGCAGGGGAGTCGACCCTCCTGTCGAGATCAGGAGGGTAGAAGGGGCTCAGAGGAAGTGGTGCCGGAAAACCTCGGTGTTCCTCTCCAGGGAGACCGGGATGCCGGGGAACTTTGTGGGGGCGCATCAAGGGTGCCAAGGACCGTTTCGACCTCCAATTCCTCACGTGGGACTTCTCCTGAGACGCTGTAGCGGGAAAGGGCTTCATCTTGCGATGACCGGGGAACCACGTGGTTTTTCCCGAGTTGCGGCGGGATTCTCCAGTTACGACAGGTAATTAAGGATGCCTCTTGTGTTGGCCCAGGGAAGTCCAATCTTCCATTCGAGTTGCGAAGGAAAGCTGGGGATTGCTCTCGAGTGACTGCAGGGCCAATAGACCTCATCTAGGCTTGTGTCCAGAAGCTGAGCTTCCTCTCCAGGGGCGACCGGGATCTCGGGGTTGCATTCCAGACGCACCCGGGGAGACAGGCATTCATCTCGAGTGGAAGCAAAGAACCCCGCTCTGCTCTCGAGTCGCGACGGGTATCTCTTGGAGCTCACTGGGTGGACTAAAGGGAGTCAAGCCTCCTGAGGCGTTTGGAGAGAGGTCGCGAGATTGGCCTCTAGTCGATGCAGGAGACGAAAGCCCTCATCTCCGCGATGACGGGGGAGTCTCGGGGTGGTTCTCGAGCGGCGGCCCCAGGGTGCGGTTTCTCACGAGGTACGACGGCGAGGTCAGTGAGCCTCTCGTGGGGCGCCAGGGAAGTCGGGTCTCCATGCGAGTGGCGAGGGGGAGCGCATCATTGCTCTCGAGTCATGGTAGGGGAATCTGGCCTCGAGACGTGTTGAAGAAGGTCTCTCGAGGTCTTTCTCGGGTTGAGGCAGGAAACCCTGGCTTCCCTAGACTTGTGCAGGTGACCTCAGGGGCTTCTCATGGTGGCTCTGAGAACTCAGGGAAACTGGAGGTGGGAGGGGCCTCTCGGGACTCCACTGGGTTTGGTGCATTGGAAGAGGGCCTCATCTCAAGTTGAGGCAGGAACCTCAGGGTTCCTCTGATTTCAGACTCCGATCGCAGGGTCCCTGCAGACTGGGGACAGGAGAGTCAGGCCTCGTCTTGGGTTGAGGCATGGAACTCCGCTTGCCTCTCGAGGTGTCTCCGGGGAGAGAGGCCACTTGTCGAGCTGTATTTGGAACCTGGGGGTTTTTTCCGGACGATGCACGGGCGAGTCACTGCCCCTTCGTGTTGACTTCATTCACAGGGTGGAATTCGGAGAGGTGTCTGGGCATCGGGTTCTTTTCAAGAGGGGACCTGTAAATCGGGGTGCTTCGCAACGTTGAAGCACCCACGAGGCCACGACTGCAATGTCGTCGTGAGACCAGCCTCATCCTGAGGTGCGACCGGAAGGTCGGGAACCCCTTCCAGACAAAGCAGGGGAGTCGACCCTCCTGTCGAGATCAGGAGGGTAGAAGGGGCTCAGAGGAAGTGGTGCCGGAAAACCTCGGTGTTCCTCTCCAGGGAGACCGGGATGCCGGGGAACATTGTGGGGGCGCATCAAGGGTGCCAAGTACCGTTTCGACCTCCAGTTCCTAACGTGAGACTTCTCCTGAGACGCTGTAGCGGGAAAGGGCTTCATCTTGCGATGACCGGGGAACCACGTGGTTTTTCCCGAGTTGCGGCGGGATTCTCGAGTTACGACGGGGAATTCAGGATGCCTCTTGTGTTGGCCCAGGGAAGTCCGATCTTCCATTCGAGTTGCGAAGGAAAGCTGGGGATTGCACTCGAGTGACTGCAGGGCCAATAGACCTCATCTAGGCTTGTGTCCAGAAGCCATTGTTCTTCTCCAGTGGCGACCGGGATCTCGGGGTTGCATTCCAGACGCACCCGGGGAGACAGGCATTCATCTCGAGTGGAAGCAAAGAACCCCGCTCTGCTCTCTAGTCGCGACGGGTATCTCTTGGAGCACACTGGGTGGAGTAAAGGGAGTCAAGCCTCCTGAAGAGTTTGGAGAGAGGTCGCGAGGTTGGCCTCTAGGCCATGCAGGAGACGAAGGCCCTCATCTCGGCGATGACGGGTAAGTCTCGGGGTTGTTCTCGAGCGGCGGCCCCAGGGTGCGGTTTCTCACGAGGTACGACGGCGAGGTCAGTGAGCCTCTCGTGGGGCGCCAGGGAAGTCGGGTCTCCATGCGAGTGGCGAGGGGGAGCGCGTCATTGCTCTCGAGTCATGGTAGGGGAATCTGAGGTCTTTCTCGGGTTGAGGCAGGAAACCCTGGCTTCCCTCGACTTGTGCAGGTGACCTCAGGGGGCTTCTCATGGTGGCTCTGAGAAGTCAGGGAAACTGGAGGTGGGAGGGGCCTCTCGGGACTCCACTGGGTTTGGTGCATTGGAAGAGGGCCTCATCTCCAGTTGAGGCAGGAAGCTCAGTGTTCCTCTGATTTCAGACTCCGATCGCAGGGTCCCTGCAGACTGGGGACAGGAGAGTCAGGCCTCGTCTTGGGTTGAGGCATGGAACTCCGCTTGCCTCTCGAGGTGTCCCCGGGGAGAGAGGCCACTTGTCGAGCTGTATTTGGAACCTGGGGGTTTTTTCCGGACGATGCACGGGCGAGTCACTGCCCCTTCGTATTGACTTCATTCACAGGGTGGAGTTCAGAGAGGTGTCCGGGCATCGGGTTCTTATCAAGAGGGGACCGGGAAATCGGGGTGCTTCGCAACGTGGAAGCACACAGGAGGCCACGTCTGGAATGTCGTCGTGAGACCGGCCTCATCCTGAGGTGCGACCGGAAGGTCGGGAACACCTTCCAGACAAAGCAGGGGAGTCGACCCTCCTGTCCAGATCAGGAGGGTAGAAGGGGCTCAGAGGAAGTGGTGCCGGAAAACCTCGGTGTTCCTCTCCAGGGAGACCGGGATGCCGGGGAACTTTGTGGGGGCGCATCAAGGGTGCCAAGTACCGTTTCGACCAGTTCCTAACGTGGGACTTCTCCTGAGACGCTGTAGCGGGAAAGGGCTTCATCTTGCCATGTCGGGGAACCACGTGGTTTTTCTCGAGTTGCGGCGGGATTCTCGAGTTACGACGGGGAATTCAGGATGCCTCCTGTGTTGGCCCAGGGAAGTCCAATCTTCCATTCGAGTAGCGAAGGAAAGCTGGGGATTGCTCTCGAGTGACTGCAGGGCCAATAGACCTCATCTAGGCTTATGTCCAGAAGCCAATGTTCCTCTCCAGGGGCGAACGTGATCTCGGGGTTGCATTCCAGATGCACCCGGGGAGACAGGCATTCATCTCGAGTGGAAGCAAAGAACCCCGCTCTGCTCTCGAGTCGCGACGGGTATGTCTTGGAGCTCACTGGGTGGACTAAAGGGAGTCAAGCCTCCTGAGGCGTTTGGAGAGAGGTCGCGAGGTTGGCCTCTAGGCCATGCAGGAGACGAAGGCCCTCATCTCCGCGATGACGGGGGAGTCTCGGGGTGGTTCTCGAGCGGCGGCCCCAGGGTGCGGGTTCTCACGAGGTACGACGGCGAGGTCATGAGCCTCTCGTGGGGCGCCAGGGAAGTCGGGTCCCCATGCGAGTGGCGAGGGGGAGCGCGTCATTGCTCTCGAGTCATGGTAGGGGAATCTGGCCTCGAGACGTGTTGAAGAAGGTTTCTCGAGGCCTTTCTCGGGTTGAGGCAGGAAACCCTGGCTTCCCTCGACTTGTGCAGGTGACCTCAGGGGGCTCCTCATGGTGGCTCTGAGAAGTAGGTGAAACTGGAGGTGGGAGCGGCCTCTGGGGACTCCACGTGATTTGGTGCATTGGAAGAGGGCCTCATCTCCAGTTGAGGCAGGAAGCTCAGTGTTCCTCTGATTTCAGACTCCGATCGAAGGGTCCCTGCAGACTGGGGACAGGAGAGTCAGGCCTCCTCTTGGTTTGAGGCATTGAACTCCGCTTGCCTCTCGAGGTGTCCCCGGGGAGAGAGGCCACTTGTCGAGCTCTATTTGGAACCTGGGGTTTTTTTCCGGACGATGCACGGGCGAGTCACTGCCCCTTCTTGTTGACTTCATTCACAGGGTGGAGTTCGGAGAGGTGTCCGGCCATCGGGTTCTTATCAAGAGGGGACCGGGGAATCGGGGTGCTTCGCAATGTGGAAGCACCCACGAGGCCACGTCTGGAATGTCGTCGTGAGACCGGCCTCATCCTGAGGTGCGACCGGAAGTTCGGGAACCCCTTCCAGACAAAGCAGGGGAGTCGACCCTCCTGTCGAGATCAGGAGGGGAGAAAGGGCTCAGAGGAAGGGGTGCCGGAAAACCTCAGTGTTCCTCTCGAGGGAGACCGGGATTTCGGGGAACTTTGTGGGTCGCATCAAGGGTGCCAAGTGCCGTTTCGACCTCCAATTCCTAACGTGGGACTTCTCCTGAGACGCTGTAGCGGGAAAGGGCTTCATCTTGCGATGACGGGGGAGCCACCTGGTTTTTCTCGAGTTACGGCGGGATTCTCGAGTTACGACGGGGAATTCAGGCTGCCTCTTGTGTTGGCCCAGGCAAGTCCAATCTTCCATTCGAGTTGCGAAGGAAAGCTGGGGATTGCTCTCGAGTGACTGCAGGGCCAATAGACCTCATCTAGGCTTGTGTCCAGAAGCCAATGTTCCTCTCCAGGGGCGACAGGGATCTCGGGGTTGCATTCCAGACGCACCCGGGGAGACAGGCATTCATCTCGAGTGGAAGCAAAAAACCCCGCTCTGCTCTCGAATCGCGACGGGTATCTCTTGGAGCTTACTGGGGGACCCAAGGGAGTCAAGCCTCCTGAGGCGTTTGGAGAGAGGTCGCGAGATTGGTCTCTAGGCCATGCAGGAGACGAAGGCCCTCATCTCTCGATGACGGGGGAATCTCTGGGTTGTTCTCGAGCGGCAGCCCCAGTGTGCGGTTTCTCACGAGGTACGACGGCGAGGTCAGTGAGCCTCTCGTGGGGCGCCAGGGAAGTCGGGTCTCCATGCGAGTGACGAGGGGGAGCGCGTCATTGCTCCCGAGCCATGGTAGGGGAATCTGGCCTCGAGACGTGTTGAAGAAGGTCTCTCGAGGTCTTTCTCGGGTTGAGGCAGGAAACCCTGGGTTCCCTCGACTTGTGCAGGTGACCTCAGGGGGCTTCTCATGGTGGCTCTGAGAAGTCAGGGAAACTGGAGGTTGGGAGGGGCCTCTCGGGACTCCACTGGGTTTGGTGCATTGGAAGAGGGCCTCATCTCCAGTTGAGGCAGGAACCTCAGGGTTCCTCTGATTTCAGACTCCGATCGCAGGGTCCCTGCAGACTTGGGACAGGAGAGACAGGCCTCGTCTTGGGTTGAGGCATGGAACTCCGCTTGCCTCTCGAGGTGTCCCCGGGGAGAGAGGCCACTTGTCGAGCTGTATTTGGAACCTGGGGGTTTTTTCTGGACGAAGCACGGGCGAGTCACTGCCCCTCCGTGTTGACTTCACTCACAGGGTGGAGTTCGAAGAGGTGTGCGGGCATCGGGTTCTTATCAAGAGGGGACCGGGAAATCGGGGTCCTTCGGAATGTGGAACCACCCACGAGGCCACGTCTGGAATGTCGTCGTGAGACCGGCCTCATCCTGAGGTGCGACCGGAAGGTCGGGAACGCCTTCCAGACAAAGCAGGGGAGTCGACCCTCCTGTCGAGATCAGGAGGGTAGAAGGGGCTCAGAGGAAGTGGTGCCGGAAAACCTCGGTGCTCCTCTCGAGGGAGACCGGGATGTCGGGGAACTTTGTGGGTCGCCTCAAGGGTGCCAAGTACCGTTTGGACCTCCAATTCCTAACGTGGGACTTCTCCTGAGACGCTGTAGCGGGAAAGGGCTTCATCTTGCGATGACGGGGGAACCACGTGGTTTTTCTCGAGTTGCGGCGGGATTCTCGAGTTACGACCGGGAATTCAGGATGCCTCTTGTGTTGGCCCAGGGAAGTCCAATCTTCCATTCGAGTTGCGAAGGAAAGCTGGGGATTGCTCTCGAGTGACTGCAGGGCCAATAGACCTCATCTAGGCTTGTGTCCAGAAGCCAATGTTCCTCCCAGGGGCGACAGGGATCTCGGGGTTGCATTCCAGACGCACCCGGGGAGACAGGCATTCATCTCGAGTGGAAGCAAAGAACCCCGCTCTGCTCTCGAGTCGCGACGGGTATCTCTTGGAGCTCACTGGGTGGACTAAAGGGAGTCAAGCCTCCTGAGGCTTTGGGAGAGAGGTCGCGAGATTGGTCTCTAGGCCATGCAGGAGACGAAGGCCCTCATCTCGCGATGACGGGGGAGTCTCGGGGCTGTTCTCGAGCGGCGGCCCCAGTGTGCGCTTTCTCACGAGGTACGACGGCGAGGTCAGTGAGCCTCTCGTGGGGCGCCAGGGAAGTCGGGTCTCCATGCGAGTGGCGAGGGGCAGCGCGTCATTGCTCTCGAGTCATGGTAGGGGAATCTGGCCTCGAGACGTGTTGAAGAAGGTCTCTCGAGAGCTTTCTCAGGTTGAGGCAGGAGACCCTGGGTTCCCTCGACTTGTGCAGGTGACCTCAGGGGGCTTCTCCTGGTGGCTCTGAGAAGTCAGGGAAACTGGAGTTGGGAGGGGCCTCTCGGGACTCCACTGGGTTTGGTGCATTGGAAGAGGGCCTCATCTCCAGTTGAGGCAGGAACCTCAGGGTTCCTCTGATTTCAGACTCCGATCGCAGGGTCCCTGCAGACTGGGGACAGGAGAGACAGGCCTCGTCTTGGGTTGAGGCATGGAACTCCGCTTGCCTCTCGAGGTGTCCCCGGGGAGAGAGGCCACTTGTCGAGCTGTATTTGGAACCTGGGGTTTTTTCCGGACGATGCACGGGCGAGTCACTGCCCCTTCGTGTTGACTTCATTCACAGGGTGGAGTTCGGAGAGGTGTCCGGGCATCGGGTTCTTATCAAGAGGGGACCGGGAAATCGGGGTCCTTCGGAATGTGGAACCACCCACGAGGCCACGTCTGGAATGTCGTCGTGAGACCGGCCTCATCCTGAGGTGCGACCGGAAGGTCGGGAACCCCTTCCAGACAAAGCAGGGGAGTCGACCCTCCTGTCGAGATCAGGAGGGTAGAAGGGGCTCAGAGGAAGTGGTGCCGGAAAACCTCGGTGTTCCTCTCCGAGGGAGACCGGGATGCGGGGAACTTTGTGGGGTCGCATCAAGGGTGCCAAGTGCCGTTTCGACCTCCAATTCCTAACGTGGGACTTCTCCTGAGACGCTGTAGCGGGAAAGGGCTTCATCTTGCGATGACGGGGGAGGCCACGTGGTTTTTCTCGAGTTACGGCGGGATTCTCGAGTTACGACGGGGAATTCAGGATGCCTCTTGTGTTGGCCCAGGGCAAGTCCCAATCTTCCATTCGAGTTGCGAAGGAAAGCTGGGGATTGCTCTCGAGTGACTGCAGGGCCAATAGACCTCATCTAGGCTTGTGTCCAGAAGCCAGTGTTCCTCTCCAGGGGCGACAGGGATCTCGGGGTTGCATTCCAGACGCACCCGGGGAGACAGGCATTCATCTCGAGTGGAAGCAAAGAACCCCGCTCTGCTCTCGAATCGCGACGGGTATCTCTTGGAGCTCACTGGGCGGACTCAAGGGAGTCAAGCCTCCTGAGGCGTTTGGAGAGAGGTCGCGAGATTGGTCCTCTAGGCCATGCAGGAGACGAAGGCCCTCATCTCTCGGTGACGGGGGAATCTCGGGGTTGTTCTCGAGCGGCGGCCCCAGTGTGCGGTTTCTCACGAGGTACGACGGCGAGGTCAGTGAGCCTCTCGTGGGGCGCCAGGGAAGTCGGGTCTCCATGCGAGTGGCGAGGGGGAGCGCCGTCATTGCTCCCGAGCCATGGTAGGGGAATCTGGCCTCGAGACGTGTTGAAGAAGGTCTCTCGAGGTCTTTCTCGGTTGAGGCAGGAAACCCTGGCTTCCCTCGACTTGTGCAGGTGACCTCAGGGGGCTTCTCATGGTGGCTCTGAGAAGCCAGGGAAACTGGAGGTTGGAGGGGCCCTCTCGGGACTCCACTGGTTTGGTGCATTGGAAGAGGGGCCTCATCTCCAGTTGAGGCAGGAACCGCAGGGTACCTCTGATTTCAGACTCCAATCGCAGGGTGCCTGCAGACTGGGGGACAGGAGAGTCAGGCCTCATCCTCGGTTCGAGGCATGAACTCCGCTTGCCCTCTCGAGATGTCCCCGGGGAAGAGAGCCGCTTGTCGAGCTGTATTTGGAACCTGGGTTTTTTTCCGAACGATGCACGGAAAAACTGCCCCTTCGTGTGATTTCATTCACAGGGTGGAGTTCGGAAAAGTGTCCGGGCATCGGGTTCTTATCAGAGGGGACCGGGAAATCGGGGTCCTACGGAATGTGGAACCACCCACGAGGCCACGTCTGGAATGTCTTCGTGAGACCGGGCCTCATCCTGAGGTGCGACCGGAGGTCGGGAAACCCCTTCCAGACAAAGCAGGGGAGTCGACTCCTCCTGTCCAGATCAGGAGGGGAGAAAGGGCTCAGAGGAGGGGTGCCGGAAAAACCTCAGTGTTCCTCTCGAGGGAGACCGGGATTTCGGGGAACTTTGTGGGTCGCAATCAAGGGTGCCAAGTGCCCCTTCGACCTCCAATTCCTAACGTGGGACTTCTCCTGAGGCGCTGTAGCGGGAAAGGGCTTCATCTTGCGATGACGGGGGAGCCACCTGGTTTTTCTCGAGTTACGGCGGGATTCTCGAGTTACGACGGGGAATTCAGGCTGCCTCTTGTGTTGGCCCAGGCAAGTCCAATCTTCCATTCGAGTTGCGGAAGGAAAGCTGGGGTTGCTCTCAAGTGACTGCAGGGCCAATAGACCTCATCTAGGCTTGTGTCCAGAAGCCAATGTTCCTCTCCAGGGGCGACGGGGATCTCGGGGTGCATTCCAGACGCACCCGGGGAGACAGGCATTCATCTCGAGTGGAAGCAAAGAACCCCCGCTCTTGCTCTCGAATCGCGACGGGTATCTCTTGGAGCTCACTGGGTGGACTCAAGGGAGTCCAAGCCTCCTGAGGCGTTTGGAGAGAGGCTGCGAATTGGTCTCTAGGCATGAGGAGAAGCCCTCATCTCTCGATGACGGGGAATCTCGGGGTTGTTCCGAGCGGCCCCAGTGTGCGTTTTCTCACGAGGTACGACGGCGAGGTCAGTGAGCCTCTGTGGGCGCAGGAAGTCGGTCTCCATGCGAGTGGCGAGGGGAGCGCGTCATTGCTCCCGAGCCATGGTAGGGAATCTGGCCTCGAGACGTGTTGAAGAAGTCTCTCGAGGTCTTTCTCGGGTTGAGGCAGGAAACCTGGGTTCCTCGACTTGTTGCAGGTGACCTCAGGGGCTTCTCATGGTGGCTCTGAGAAGCCAGGGAAACTGGAGGTGGGAGGGGCCTCTCGGACTCCACTGGGCTTGGTGCATTGGAAGAGGCCTCATCTCCAGTTGAGGCAGGACGCAGGGTACCTCTGATTTCAGACTCCGATCGCAGGTCCTGCAGACTGGGGACAGGAGAGTCAGCCTCGTCTTGGGTTGAGGCATGGAACTCCGCTTGCCTCTCGAGATGTCCCCGGGGAGAGAGCCGCTTGCGAGCTGTATTTGGAACCTGGGGTTTTTTTCCGAACGATGCCGGAAAAAGGCTGCCCCTCGTGTTGACTTCATTCACAGGGTGGAGTTCGGAGAGGTTCCGGCATCGGGTTCTTATCAAAGGGGACCGGGAAACCGGGTCCTACGGAATGTGGAACCACCACGAGGCCACGTCTGGAATGTCTTCGTGAGACCCGGCCTCATCCTGAGTGCGACCGGAAGGTCGGGAACCCCTTCCAGACAAAGCAGGGGAGTCGCCCCTCCTGTCCAGATCAGGAGGGAGAAAGGGCTCAGAGGAGGGGGTGCCGGGAAACCTCAGTGTTCCTCTCGAGGGAGAACCGGGATTTCGGGGAACTTGTGGGGTCGCATCAAGGGTGCCAAGTGCCCCTTTCGACCTCCCAATTCCTAACGTGGGACTTCTCCTGAGACGCTGTAGCGGGAAAGGGCTTCATCTTGCGATGACGGGGGAGCCCACGTGGTTTTTTCTCGAGTTACGGCGGGATTCTCGAGTTACGACGGGGAATTCAGGCTGCCTCTTGTGTTGGCCCAGCAAGTCCAATCTTCCATTCGAGTTGCGAAGGAAAGCTGGGATTGCTCTCGAGTGACTTGCAGGGCCAATAGACTCATTCTAGGCTTGTTCCAGAAGCCAATGTTCTCTCCAGGGGCGACAGGGATCTCGGGTTGCATTCCCAGACGCACCCGGGGAGACAGGACATTCATCTCGAGTGGAAGCAAAGACCCCGCTCTGCTCTCGAATCGCGACGGGTATCTCTTGAGCTCACTGGGTGGACTCAAGGGAGTCAAGCCTCCTGAGGCGTTTGGAGAGAGGTCGCGAGATTGGTCTCTAGGCCATGCAGGAGACGAAGGCCCTCATCTCTCGATGACGGGGGAATCTCGGGTTGTTCTCGAGCGGCGGCCCCAGTGGGCGTTTCTCACGAGGTACGACGGCGAGGTCAGTGAGCCTCTCGTGGGGGCTCGGGAAGTCGGGTCTCGCATGCGAGTGGCGAGGGGAGCGCGTCATTGCTCCCGAGCCATGGTAGGGGAATTCTGGCCTCGAGACGTGTTGAAGAAGTCTCTCGAGGTCTTTCTCGGGTTGAGGCAGGAAACCCTGGGTTCCCTCGACTTGTGCAGGTGACCTCAGGGGGCTTCTCATGGTGGCTCTGAGAAGCCAGGGAAACTGGAGGTGGGAGGGCCTCTCGGGACTCCCACTGGGTTTGGTGCATTGGAAGAGGGCCTCATCTCCAGTTGAGGCAGGAACCGCAGGGTACCTCTGATTTCAGACTCCGATCGCAGGGTCCCTGCAGACTGGGGACAGGAGAGTCAGGCCTCGTCTTGGGTTGAGGCATGGAACTGCCGCTTGCCTCTCGAGATGTCCCCGGGGAGAGAGGCCGCTTGTCGAGCTGTATTTGGAACCTGGGTTTTTTCCGAACGATGCACGGAAAAACTGCCCCTTCGTGTTGACTTCATTCACAGGGTGGAGTTCGGAGAGGTGTCCGGGGCATCGGGTTCTTATCAAGAGGGACCGGGAAATCGGGGTCCTACGGAATGTGGAACCACCCACGAGGCCAGTCTGGAATGTCTTCGTGAGACCGGCCTCATCCTGAGGTGCGACCGGAAGGTCGGGAACCCTTCCAGACAAAGCAGGGGAGTCGACCCTCCTGTCCAGATCAGGAGGGAGAAAGGGCTCAGAGGAGGGGGTGCCGGGAAACCTCAGTGTTCCTCTCGAGGGAGACCGGGGATTTCGGGAACTTTGTGGGTCGCATCAAGGGGTGCCAAGTGCCCTTTCGACCTCCAATTCCTAACGTGGACTTCTCCTGAGACGCTGTAGCGGGAAAGGGCTTCATCTTGCGATGACGGGGAGCCACGTGGTTTTTTCTCGAGTTACGGCGGGATTCTCGAGTTACGAGGGGAATTCAGGCTGCTCTTGTGTTGGCCCAGGCAAGTCCAATCTTCCATTCGAGTTGCGAAGGAAGCTGGGGATTGCTCTCGAGGACTGCAGGGCCAATAGACCTCATCTAGGCTTGTGTCCAGAAGCCAATGTTCCTCTCCAGGGCGACAGGGATCTCGGGTGCATTCCAGACGCCACCCGGGAGACAGGCATTCCTCTCGAGTGGAAGCAAAGAACCCCGCTCTGCTCTCGAATCGCGACGGGTATCTCTTGGAGCTCACTGGGTGGACTCAAAGGAGTCAAGCCTCCTGAGGCGTTTGGAGAGAGGTCGCGAGATTGGTCGCTAGGCCATGCAGGAGACGAAGGCCCTCATCTCTCGATGACGGGGGAATCTCGGGGTTGTTCTCGAGCGGCCGGCCCCAGTGTGCGGTTTTCTCACGAGGTACGACGGCGAGTCAGTGAGCCTCTCGTGGGGCGCCAGGAAGTCGGGTCTCCATGCGAGTGGCGAGGGGAGCGCGTCATTGCTCCGAGCCATGGTAGGGAATCTGGCCTCGAGACCGTGTTGAAGAAGGTCTCTCGAGGGCTTTCCGGTTGAGGCAGGGAAACCCTGGGTTCCCTCGACTTGTGCAGGTGACCTCAGGGGCTTCTCATGGTGCTCTGAAAGCCAGGGAAACTGGAGTGGGAGGGGCCTCTCGGGACTCCACTGGCTTTGGTGCATTGGAAGAGGCCTCATCTCCAGTTGAGGCAGGAACCGCAGGGTACCTCTGATTTCAGACTCGATCGGCAGGGTCCCTGCAGACTGGGGACAGGAGAGTCAGGGCCTCGTCTTGGGGTTGAGGCATGGAACTCCGCTTGCCTCTCGAGATGTCCCCGGGGAGGAGAGGCCGCTTGTCGAGCTGTATTTGGAACCTGGGGTTTTTTCCGAACGATGCACGGAAAAACTGCCCCTTCGTGTTGACTTCATTCACAGGCTGGAGTTCGGAGAGGTGTCCGGTGCCATCGGTTCTTATCAAGAGGGGGACCGGGAAATCGGGGTCCTACGGAATGTGGAACCACCACGAGGCCACGTCTGGAATGTCTTCGTGAGACCGCCTCATCCTGAGGTGCGACCGGAAGGTCGGGGAACCCCTTTCCAGACAAAGCAGGGGAGTCGACCCTCCTGTCCAGATCAGGAGGGGAGAAAGGGCTCAGGAGGGGGTCCGGGGAAACCTCAGTGTTCCCTCGGGGAGACCGGGATTTCGGGAACTTTGTGGGTCGCATCAAGGGTGCCAAGTGCCCTTTCGACCTCCAATTCCTAACGTGGGACTCTCCTGAGCGCGTAGCGGGAAAGGGCTTCATCTTGCGATGACGGGGGAGCCACGTGGTTTTTCGAGTTACGGCGGGATTCTCGAGTTACGACGGGGAATTCAGGCTGCCTCTTGTGTGGCCCAGCAAGTCCAATCTTCCATTCGAGTTGCGAAGGAAAGCTGGGATGCTCTCGAGTGACTGCAGGGCAATAGACCTCATCTAGGCTTGTGTCCAGAAGCCAATGTTCCTCTCCAGGGGCGACAGGATCTCGGGTTGCATTCCAGACGCACCCGGGAGACAGGCATTCATCTCTCGAGTGGAAGCAAAGAACCCCGCTCTGCTCTCGAATCGCGACGGGTATCTCTTGGAGCTCACTGGTGGACTCAAGGGAGTCAAGCCTCCTGAGGCGTTTGGAGAGAGGTCGCGAGATTGGTCTCTAGGCCATGCAGGAGACGAAGGCCCTCATCTCTCGATGACGGGGAATCTCGGGGTTGTTCTCGAGCGGCGGCCCCAGTGTGCGGTTTCTCACGAGGTACGACGGCGAGGTCAGTGAGCCTCTCGTGGGCGCCAGGAAGTCGGGTCTCCATGCGAGTGGCGAGGGGAGCGCGTCATGCTCCGAGCCATGGTAGGGAATCTGGCCTCGAGACGTGTTGAAGAAGGTCTCTGAGGTCTTTCCGGGTTGAGGCAGGAAACCCTGGGTTCCCTCGATTGTGCAGGTGACCTCAGGGGCTTCTCATGGTGGCTCTGAGAAGCCAGGGAACTGGAGGTGGGAGGGGCCTCTCGGGACTCCACTGGGTTGGTGCATTGGAAGAGGGCCTCATCTCCAGTTGAGGCAGGAACCGCAGGGTACCTCTGATTTCAGACTCCGATCGCAGGGTCCCCAGACTGGGGACAGGAGAGTCAGGCCTCGTCTTGGGTTGAGGCATGGAACTCCGCTTGCCTCTCGAGATGTCCCGGGGAGGAGAGCCGCTTGTCGAGCTGTATTTGGAACCTGGGGTTTTTCCGAACGATCACGGAAAAACTGCCCCTTGGTTGACTTCATTCACAGGTGGAGTTCGAGAGGTGTCCGGGCATCGGGTTCTTATCAAGAGGGGACCGGGAAATCGGGGTCCTACGGAATGTGGAACCACCACGAGGCCACGTCTGGAATGTCTTCGTGAGACCGGCCTCATCCTGAGGTCGACCGAAGGTCGGGAACCCCTTCCAGACAAAGCAGGGAGTCGACCCTCCTGTCCAGATCAGGAGGGGAGAAAGGGCTCAGAGGAGGGGGTGCCGGAAAACCTCAGTGTTCCTCTCGAGGGAGACCGGGATTTCGGGGAACTTTGTGGGTCGCATCAAGGGTGCCAAGTGCCCTTTCGACCTCCAATTCCTACGTGGGACTTCTCCTGAGCGCTGTAGCGGAAAGGGCTTCATCTTGCGATGACGGGGAGCCACGTGGTTTTTCTCGAGTTACGGCGGAGATTCTCGAGTTACGCCGGGGAATTCAGGCTGCCTCTTGTGTTGGCCCAGGCAAGGTCCAATCTTCCATTCGGAGTGCCGAAGGAAAGCTGGGGATTGCTCTCGAGTGACTGCAGGGCCAATAGACCTCATCTAGGCCTGTGTCCAGAAGCAATGTTCCTCTCCAGGGGCGACAGGATCTCGGGGTGCATTCCAGACGCACCGGGGAGACAGGCATTCATCTCGGGTGGAAGCAAAGAAGCCCGCTCTGCTCTCGGTCGCGACGGGTAATCTCTGGGAGCTCACTGGGTGGACTCAAGGGAGTCAAGCCTCCTGAGGCGTTTGGAGCAGAGGTACGCGAGATTGGTCGCTAGGCCATGCAGGAGACGAAGGCCCTCATCTCTCGATGACGGGGAATCTCGGGGTTGTTCTCGACCGGCGGCCCCAGTGTGCGGTTTCTCACGAGGTACGACGGCGAGGTCAGTGAGCCTCTCGTGGGGCGCCAGGGAAGTCGGTCTCCATGCGAGTGCGAGGGGGAGCGCGTCATGCTCCCGAGCCATGGTAGGTAATCTGGCCTCGAGACGTGTTGAAAGGTCTCTCGAGGTCTTTCTCGGGTTGAGGCAGGAACCCCTGGGTTCCCTCGATCTTGTGCAGGTACCTCAGGGCTTCTCTGGTGGCTCTGAGAAGCCAGGAACTGGGGGGTGGGAGGGCCTCTCGGGACTCCACTGGTTTGGTGCATGGAAGAGGGCCTCATCTCCAGTTGAGGAGGAACCGCAGGTACCTCTATTTCAGACCTCTAGCGGGTCCCTGCAGACTGGGACAGGAGAGTCAGGCCTCGCTTGGGTTGAGCATGGAATCCGCTGCCTCTCGAGATGTCCCGGGAGGAGGCGCTTGTCGAGCTGTATTTTAACCTGGTTTTTCCGAACGACACGGAAAAACTGCCCCTTCGTGTTGACATTCATCAGGTGGATTGAGGAGGTGTCCGGGCATCGGTT
>NW_020191781.1:0-2804 GCF_002263795.3 Bos taurus | reverse complement strand
CCACGTGATCAGTGCATGATCAATTACGTGATCAGTGCATGATCAGTCACGTGACCAGTACATGGTAGCTACGTGATCATTGCATGATCAGCCACGTGATCAGTGCATGATAGCCACGTGATCAGTGCATGAGAGCCACGTGATCAGTGCATGATCAGTCACGTGATACATGTGTGATCAGCAACGTGATCAGTGCATGATGAGCCACGTGACCAGTGCAGGATCAATTACGTGATCAGTGCATGATCAGTCACGGGATACGGGTGTGATCAGCCACGTGATCAGTGCATGATAGCCACGTGATCAGTGCATGATAGCCACGTGATTACTTCATGAGTAGTCACGTGATCTGTGCATGACCAGGCAAGTGATCAGTGTGTGATCCGCCACGTGATCAGTGCATGATAGCCACGTGATCAGTGCATGATCAGTCACGTGAACAGTGCATGATCAGTCACGTGATCAGTGTATGATCAGCCACGTGATCAGTGCATGATCAATTACGTGATCAGTGCATGATCAGTCACGTGACCAGTACATGTTAGCTATGTGATCATTGTATGATCAACCACGTTAGCAATGCATGATAGCCACGTGATCAGTGCATGATCAGTCACGTGATCAGTGCATGATCAGTCACGTGATCAGTGCATGATCAATTACATTACCATTGCATGATCAGTCACGTGACCAGTACATGTTAGCTATGTGATCATTGTATGATAGCCACGTTAGCAGTGCATGATAGCCACGTGATCAGTGCATGATCAGTCACGTGAACAGTGCATGATCAGTCAAATGATCAGTGCATGATCAGTCACTTGATCAGTGCATGATCAATTACGTTACCATTGCATGATCAGTCACGTGAACAGTACATGTTAGCTACGTGGTCATTGCACGATCAGCCACGTGAGCACTGCATGATAGACACGTGATCAGTGCATGATCAGCTACATGAGCAGTTTATGATCAGCCACGTGATCAGTGTATGATCAGTCACGTGATCAGTGCATGATAGCCACGTGATAAGTGCAGGGTCAGTCACGTGATCAGTGCATGATCAGTCACGTGATCAGTGCCTGATCAATTACGTGATCAGTGCATGATCAGTCACGTGACCAGTACATGGTAGCTACGTGATCACTGCATGATCAGCAACCTGAGCCGTGCATGATAGCCACGAGATCAGTTCATGATCAGTCACGTGATCAGTGCATGTTCAGTCACGTGAACAGTGCATGATAAGTCACCTGATCAGTGCATGATCAATTACAGATCAGTGCATGATCACTCACGTGACCAGTACATGGTAGCTACGTGATCATTGCATGATCAGCCACGTGAGCAGTGCATGATAGCCACATGATCAGTGCATGATCAGTTTCGGGAGCAGAGTATGATCAGCCAATTGATCAGTGCATGATAGCCACGTGGTCACTGCATGATCTGTCACATGATCAGTGTATGATCATCCACGTGTTCAGTGCATGGCAGTCATGTGATCAGTGCATGATATAGACGTGATCAGTGCATTATCAGTCTCGTAATCAGTTTATGATCAACCACGTGATCAGTGCAAGATAGCCAAGTATAGAGTGCATGAAGCCAGATGATCAGTGCATGATCAGTCACGTGATCAGTGTATGATCATCCACCAGATCAGTGCATGTGGAGTCATGTAATCAATGCATGATAGCTCGGTGATCAGTCATGATCTGTCCCGTGATGAGTGTATGATCAGCCAAGTGATCAGTGCAAGATAGCTACGTGATCATTGCAGGATCAGCCACGTGAGCTGTGCATGATAGCCACGTGATCAATGCATGATCAGTCACGTGAACAGTGCATGGTAGCTATGAGATCATTGTATGATCAGCCACGTAAGCAGTGCATGATAGCCACGTGATCAGTGCATGATCAGTCAAGTGATCTGTGCATGACCAGGCAGGTGATCAGTGTATGATCAGCCACATGATCAGTGCATTATAGACACGTGATAAGTGCATGACCAGGCAGGTGATCAGTGCATGATCAGCCACATGATCAGTGCATGATAGACACGTGATCAGTGCATGATCAGTCTCGTGATCAGTGTATGATCAACCACATGATCATCAGCACGATAGCCAGGTAAGGAGTGCATGATAGCCAGAATGATCAGTGCATTATCAGTCACGTGATCAGTGTATGATCAGCCAAGTAATCAGTGCATGATAGCCAACTGATCAGTGCATGATCAGTCAAGTTATCAGTGCATGGTCAGTCACGTGATCAGTGCATGATCAGTCACGTGATCAGTGTATGATCATCCACGTGATCAGTGCATGATCATTTACGTGATCAGTGCATGATCAGTCACGGGATACGGGTGTGATCAGCCACGTGATCAGTGCATGATAGCCACGTGATCAGTGCATGATAGCCACGTGATTACTTCATGAGTAGTCACGTGATCTGTGCATGACCAGGCACGTGATCAGGGTGTGATCCGCCACGTGATCAGTGCATGATAGCCACGTGATCAGTGCATGATCAGTCACGTGAACAGTGCATGATCAGTCACGTGATCAGTGTATGATCAGCCACGTGATCAGTGCATGATCAATTACGTGATCAGTGCATGATCAGTCACGTGACCAGTACATGTAGCTACGTGATCACTGTACATGATCAGCAACCTGAGCCGTGCATGATAGCCACGTGATCAGTGCATGATCAGTCACGTGAACAGTGCATGATCAGTCACGTGATCAGTGTATGATCGCCACGTGATCAGTGCATGATCAATTACGTGATCAGTG
>NW_020191780.1:27500-52410 GCF_002263795.3 Bos taurus | reverse complement strand
CCCTAACTAACCCTAACCCTCCGGCGGTGGGGTGCGGGGTGTCGGGGGCAGGGGTACGCGAACCCTAACCCTAACCCTAACCCTGACCCTAACCCTAACCCTAACCCGGCCTCGGCGGTGGGGGTACGGGGTCGGGGGGCAGGGGTACGCGAACCCTAACCCTAACCCTAACCCTAACCCTAACCCGGCCTCGGGCCGGGGGGCGGGGTGTCGGGGGCAGGGGTACGCGAACCCTAACGCTAACCCTAAGCCTAACCCTAACCCTAACCCTAACCCGGCCTCGGCGGTGGGGTGCGGGGTGTCGGGGGCAGGGGTACGCGAACCCTAACCCTAACCTAACCCTGACCCCTAACCCTAACCTACCGGCCTCGGCGGTGGGGGTGCGGGGTGTCGGGGGGCAGGGGTACGCGACCTACCCTAACCCTAACCTAACCCTAACCCCAACCGGCTCGGGGGGGGGTGCGGGTGTCGGGGGGCAGGGGTACGCGAACCCTAACGCTAACACCTAACCAACCCTAACCCTAACCCCCTCGGCGGTGGGGGGTGGGGGCCAGGGCACCGAACCCTAACCTAACCCTAACCTAACCCCTAACCCTAACCCAACACTAACCCTAACCGTGATTAATCAGCGATAAATAAATAAATAATTCAAAATCAAACCCCTGCCCGAAAAAAGTCGCGGCCTCCGGTCTCTGTCCCGCCCCTTCCGGCGCCCGCCCCGCCCCGCAAAAAGAGAGGGTGTTCCTATCTCACCCCTAGCTCTAAGGACCCTGCCTACCTACCTACCTGCCTACCTACATCCTACACCCTACCTGGGATTCGAACTCCTGACCTGCCTGCCTAACCTGCCTGCCTACCTGCCTGCCTGACTCTACCCGCTACGCTACCGCGGCTGGCTTGCTCCGGACCGGGTTTGGGTCCGCCTTCCTAATCCTCCCCGCCCGCCGCAGTCCGCCCGCCCTCTCCAATGCAGTGCATGGGAAGCTCTGTGCTCTTAACCTAAATCACCGCCCCGTGCCACAATGAATCATGGCCTTAATTGCAGTCAGCCCGCTGAAACTCATACCGGCCTCCTGAATCACGGCCTAATTGAATCGTGGCTGATCCGAGATCGTCCCCTGAACTAATCACGGCCTGATTGAATCACCCCTTAATGTACATCGCCCGCTAAAAGCATCCATTCACGCCCTAACCGAATCGTGGCCCTAAACTAATCATCCCCTGAGCTAATCATGACCCTACGCTTGCGGGTGTGGGATTTCGGGGGGGTGGGGGGTGACTTGCCTCAGATCCGCTCTCGCCTGCCTTCCCCGCTCGACCTAGGAGAGCCGGGGCCTCCCGCACGCAGAGGGCTCCGGACGCGCCCGGGCGTGTGTACAAACCGCAAGGCGCCTCCCGCAGACGCGAGCGACGAGCGAGCGAGCGAGCGAGGAGAGAGCTCTGTGCCCGAGGGGGAAGGGAAGCGCCCCGTGCTCGGGCCGCATTCCCACGCTGTGTTGTGTGCTTGCCGCCAGACATCAGCGAGCGCGGCACGGAGGGGAATCGGGGTCCAGGGCCCGCCCGCCGCCCGCCCGCCTGCCCGCCTGCCCCTGGCTCGGGAGAGGCGGCTCCACCGCCAGCCAGCCAGCCAGCCAGCCAGCCAGCCAGCCAGCGTGTTTTTCCCTCCGTGTGTGTGTGCCGAGAAAGCGGCCGCCAGACTGGGCTTCTCCGGAGCTCTCCTCCAGAGCAGAGACGTGTGTGTGGATGTGGTGTGGGGGGCCTTCCTTCCGAGCGAGCCTGGATGGATGGGGAAGGAAGGACCGAGTGAGCTTCCACGCCGGCCGGCGGAGCTCCAGATCCGCGCCCGGGCGGGCGCGAGCGCGCGGAGCCCCGGCCGAGAGGCCGCTCAGTCTGCCCTGGGGGAGGGAGCCTCGCCGAGCCGTTCCCGGCTTCTAGCGTTCGCGCCCGGGAAGGAAGGAAGGAAGGAAGGAGCAGGCCGGCTGCGGGGGTGTGGGAGTGTGGGAGACGTGACGGGGAGCCTGACCGGCCTCAGCTCCGCTCTCGCCTGCCTTCCCCGCTCGGACCTAGGAGAGCCGGGGCCTCCCGGCAGAGGGCTCCGGACCCGCCCGGGCGTGTGTACAAACCGCCAAGGCCTCCCGCGAGCGAGCGAGCGAGCGAGCGAGCGAGCGAGGAGAGAGCTCTGTCCGAGGGGAAGGGAAGCGCCCCGTGCTCGGGCCGCATTCCCACGCTGTGTGTGTGCTTGGCCGCCCAGACTCAGCGAGCGCGGCACGGAGGGGAATCGGGGTCCCAGGGCCCGCCCGCCCGCCCGCCCGCCTGCCCGCCTGCCCTGGCTCGGGGAGAGGCGGCTCCACCGCCAGCCAGCCAGCCAGCCAGCCAGCCAGCCAGCCAGCGTGTTTTCCCTCCGTGTGTGTGTGCCGAGAAAGCGGCCGCCAGACTGGGCTTCTCCGGAGCTCTCCTCCAGAGCAGAGACGTGTGTGTGGATGTGGTGTGGGGGCCTTCCTTCCGAGCGAGCCTGGATGGATGGGGAAGGAAGGACCGAGTGAGCTTCCACGCCGGCCGGCGGAGCTCCAGATCCGCGCCGGGCGGGCGCGAGCGCGCGGAGCCCCGGCCGAGAGGCCGCTCAGTCTGCCCTGGGGGAGGGAGCCTCGCCGAGCCGTTCCCGGCTTCTAGCGTTCGCGCCCGGGAAGGAAGGAAGGAAGGAAGGAGCAGGCCGGCTGCGGGGGTGTGGGAGTGTGGGAGACGTGACGGGGAGCCTGACCGGCCTCAGCTCCGCTCTCGCCTGCCTTCCCCGCTCGGACCTAGGAGAGCCGGGGCCTCCCGGCAGAGGGCTCCGGACCCGCCCGGGCGTGTGTACAAACCGCCAAGGCCTCCCGCGAGCGAGCGAGCGAGCGAGCGAGCGAGCGAGGAGAGAGCTCTGTCCGAGGGGGAAGGGAAGCGCCCCGTGCTCGGGCCGCATTCCCACGCTGTGTGTGTGCTTGGCCGCCCAGACTCAGCGAGCGCGGCACGGAGGGGAATCGGGGTCCCAGGGCCCGCCCGCCCGCCCGCCCGCCTGCCCGCCTGCCCCTGGCTCGGGGAGAGGCGGCTCCACCGCCAGCCAGCCAGCCAGCCAGCCAGCCAGCCAGCCAGCGTGTTTTCCCTCCGTGTGTGTGTGCCGAGAAAGCGGCCGCCAGACTGGGCTTCTCCGGAGCTCTCCTCCAGAGCAGAGACGTGTGTGTGGATGTGGTGTGGGGGGCCTTCCTTCCGAGCGAGCCTGGATGGATGGGGAAGGAAGGACCGAGTGAGCTTCCACGCCGGCCGGCGGAGCTCCAGATCCGCGCCCGGGCGGGCGCGAGCGCGCGGAGCCCCGGCCGAGAGGCCGCTCAGTCTGCCCTGGGGGAGGGAGCCTCGCCGAGCCGTTCCCGGCTTCTAGCGTTCGCGCCCGGGAAGGAAGGAAGGAAGGAAGGAGCAGGCCGGCTGCGGGGGTGTGGGAGTGTGGGAGACGTGACGGGGAGCCTGACCGGCCTCAGCTCCGCTCTCGCCTGCCTTCCCCGCTCGGACCTAGGAGAGCCGGGGCCTCCCGGCAGAGGGCTCCGGACCCGCCCGGGCGTGTGTACAAACCGCCAAGGCCTCCCGCGAGCGAGCGAGCGAGCGAGCGAGCGAGCGAGGAGAGAGCTCTGTCCGAGGGGGAAGGGAAGCGCCCCGTGCTCGGGCCGCATTCCCACGCTGTGTGTGTGCTTGGCCGCCCAGACTCAGCGAGCGCGGCACGGAGGGGAATCGGGGTCCCAGGGCCCGCCCGCCCGCCCGCCCGCCTGCCCGCCTGCCCCTGGCTCGGGGAGAGGCGGCTCCACCGCCAGCCAGCCAGCCAGCCAGCCAGCCAGCCAGCCAGCGTGTTTTCCCTCCGTGTGTGTGTGCCGAGAAAGCGGCCGCCAGACTGGGCTTCTCCGGAGCTCTCCTCCAGAGCAGAGACGTGTGTGTGGATGTGGTGTGGGGGGCCTTCCTTCCGAGCGAGCCTGGATGGATGGGGAAGGAAGGACCGAGTGAGCTTCCACGCCGGCCGGCGGAGCTCCAGATCCGCGCCCGGGCGGGCGCGAGAGCGCGGAGCCCCGGCCGAGAGGCCGCCGCTCTGCCCTGGGGGAGCCTCGCCGAGCCGTTCCCGGCTTCTAGCGTTCGCGCCCGGGCGGGAGGGAGGGAAGGAAGGAAAGAAGGAAGGAAGGAAGGAAGGAAGGAAGGAGCAGGCTGGCTGCGGGAGTGTGGGAGTGTGGGAGACGTGACTGGGAGCCTGACCGGCCTCAGCTCCGCTCTGGCCTGCCTTCCCCTCGGACCCAGGAGCATTCGAGAACGACATGATTTCATCAGCGACACATAAACGAATAAATAAATAAATAATTCGAAAATCAAACACTGAGAGAACTCCATGATTTAATCCGCGATGAATACATAAGTACATAACTCGAAAATCCAAACCTCCGACACAAAAGTCCCGGCCGCTTCCGGTCTCGGTCCCGCCCCTTCCGGCGCCGGCCCCGCCCCGCAAAAAAAGAGGCTGTCCCCCTCCCTTGGCCGCTAGCGGCTCACCTGTACCTGCCTGTGACCCTACCTGGGGCTCGAACTCCTGACCTGCCTAACCTGCCTGCCTGACTCTACCCGCTACGCTACCGCGGCTGGCTTGCTCCGGACCGGGTTTCGGCCGCCCTTCAACCTCCGCCCCGCCCGCCCGCCCGCCCTCAATGCAGGTAAGCTCTTTAGCTTTAACCTAATCACGCGCTAACCTAATCACGTGCTAAATGAATCACGGCCTAATTGAATCATCCGCTAAACTAATCACGGCCTAATTGAATCACGGCCCGATTGAATCATCCGCTAAACTAATCACGGCCTAATTGAATCACGGCCTGATTGAATCACGGCCCGATTGAATCATCCGCTAAACTAATCACGGCCTGATTGAATCACGGCCTAATTGAATCATCCGCTAAACTAATCACGGCCTAATTGAATCACGGCCTGATTGAATCACGGCCTAATTGAATCATCCGCTAAACTAATCACGGCCTAATTGAATCACGGCCTGATTGAATCATCCGCTAAACTAATCACGGCATAATTGAATCACGGCCTAATTGAATCAAGGCCTAATTGAATCATCCCTTAACTTAATCATCCGCTAAACTAATCACGCGCTACATTAATCATGGCATAACTGGAATTATAGCCACACCGTAGCCCCAACGATAACTCTAAAAGGACCCGAACCCTGACCCTCAGGCAGAGGCTAACCCGGCCTCGGCGGTGGGGTGCGGGGTGTCGGGGGCAGGGGTACGCGAACCCTAACCCTAACCCTAACCCTAACCCTAACCCGGCCTCGGGGCCGGGGGTGCGGGGGTGTCGGGGGGCAGGGGTACGCGAACCCTAACGCTAACCCTAAGCCTAACCCTAACCCTAACCCTAACCCGGCCTCGGCGGTGGGGGTGCGGGGTGTCGGGGGGCAGGGGTACGCGAACCCTAACCCTAACCCTAACCCTGACCCTAACCCTAACCCTAACCCGGCCTCGGCGGTGGGGGTACGGGGTGTCGGGGGGCAGGGGTACGCGAACCCTAACCCTAACCCTAACCCTAACCCTAACCCGGCCTCGGGCCGGGGGTGCGGGGTGTCGGGGGGCAGGGGTACGCGAACCCTAACGCTAACCCTAAGCCTAACCCTAACCCTAACCCTAACCCGGCCTCGGCGGTGGGGGTGCGGGGTGTCGGGGGGCAGGGGTACGCGAACCCTAACCCTAACCCTAACCCTGACCCTAACCCTAACCCTAACCCGGCCTCGGCGGTGGGGGTACGGGGTGTCGGGGGGCAGGGGTACGCGAACCCTAACCCTAACCCTAACCCTAACCCTAACCCGGCCTCGGGGCCGGGGGTGCGGGGTGTCGGGGGGCAGGGGTACGCGAACCCTAACGCTAACCCTAAGCCTAACCCTAACCCTAACCCTAACCCGGCCTCGGCGGTGGGGGTGCGGGGTGTCGGGGGGCAGGGGTACGCGAACCCTAACCCTAACCCTAACCCTAACCCTAACCCTAACCCTAACACTAACCCTAAACCCGTGATTTAATCAGCGATAAATAAATAAATAATTCAAAAATCAAAACCCCTGCCCGAAAAAAGTCGCGGGCGCTTCCGGTCTCTGTCCCGCCCCTTCCGGCGCCCGCCCCGCCCCGCAAAAAGAGAGGGTGTTCCTATCTCACCCCTAGCTCTAAGGACCCTGCCTACCTACCTACCTGCCTACCTACATCCTACACCCTACCTGGGATTCGAACTCCTGACCTGCCTGCCTAACCTGCCTGCCTACCTGCCTGCCTGACTCTACCCGCTACGCTACCGCGGCTGGCTTGCTCCGGACCGGGTTTCGGCCGCCCTTCAACCTCCGCCCCGCCCGCCCGCCCGCTCTCAATGCAGGGCAGGGAAGCTCTGTGGCCTTAACCTAATCACGCGCGAAATGAATCATGGCCTAATTGCATCAGCCGCTGAACTCATCACGGCCTGATTGAATCACGGCCTAATTGACTCGTGGCCTGATCGAATCGTCCCCTGAACGAATCACGGCCTGATTGAATCACCCCTTAATGTAATCGCCCGCTAAACTCATCACGCCCTAACCGAATCGTGGCCTAAACTAATCATCCCCTGAGCTAATCATGACCCTACGCTTGCGGGTGTGGATTTCGGGGGGGTGGGGGGTGACTTGCCTCAGCTCCGCTCTCGCCTGCCTTCCCCGCTCGGACCTAGGAGAGCCGGGGCCTCCCGGCAGAGGGCTCCGGACCCGCCCGGGCGTGTGTACAAACCGCCAAGGCCTCCCGCGAGCGAGCGAGCGAGCGAGCGAGCGAGCGAGGAGAGAGCTCTGTCCGAGGGGAAGGGAAGCGCCCCGTGCTCGGGCCGCATTCCCACGCTGTGTGTGTGCTTGGCCGCCCAGACTCAGCGAGCGCGGCACGGAGGGGAATCGGGGTCCCAGGGCCCGCCCGCCCGCCCGCCCGCCTGCCCGCCTGCCCCTGGCTCGGGGAGAGGCGGCTCCACCGCCAGCCAGCCAGCCAGCCAGCCAGCCAGCCAGCCAGCGTGTTTTCCCTCCGTGTGTGTGTGCCGAGAAAGCGGCCGCCAGACTGGGCTTCTCCGGAGCTCTCCTCCAGAGCAGAGACGTGTGTGTGGATGTGGTGTGGGGGGCCTTCCTTCCGAGCGAGCCTGGATGGATGGGGAAGGAAGGACCGAGTGAGCTTCCACGCCGGCCGGCGGAGCTCCAGATCCGCGCCCGGGCGGGCGCGAGCGCGCGGAGCCCCGGCCGAGAGGCCGCTCAGTCTGCCCTGGGGGAGGGAGCCTCGCCGAGCCGTTCCCGGCTTCTAGCGTTCGCGCCCGGGAAGGAAGGAAGGAAGGAAGGAGCAGGCCGGCTGCGGGGGTGTGGGAGTGTGGGAGACGTGACGGGGAGCCTGACCGGCCTCAGCTCCGCTCTCGCCTGCCTTCCCCGCTCGGACCTAGGAGAGCCGGGGCCTCCCGGCAGAGGGCTCCGGACCCGCCCGGGCGTGTGTACAAACCGCCAAGGCCTCCCGCGAGCGAGCGAGCGAGCGAGCGAGCGAGCGAGGAGAGAGCTCTGTCCGAGGGGGAAGGGAAGCGCCCCGTGCTCGGGCCGCATTCCCACGCTGTGTGTGTGCTTGGCCGCCCAGACTCAGCGAGCGCGGCACGGAGGGGAATCGGGGTCCCAGGGCCCGCCCGCCGCCCGCCCGCCTGCCCGCCTGCCCCTGGCTCGGGGAGAGGCGGCTCCACCGCCAGCCAGCCAGCCAGCCAGCCAGCCAGCCAGCCAGCGTGTTTTCCCTCCGTGTGTGTGTGCCGAGAAAGCGGCCGCCAGACTGGGCTTCTCCGGAGCTCTCCTCCAGAGCAGAGACGTGTGTGTGGATGTGGTGTGGGGGGCCTTCCTTCCGAGCGAGCCTGGATGGATGGGGAAGGAAGGACCGAGTGAGCTTCCACGCCGGCCGGCGGAGCTCCAGATCCGCGCCCGGGCGGGCGCGAGAGCGCGGAGCCCCGGCCGAGAGGCCGCCGCTCTGCCCTGGGGGAGCCTCGCCGAGCCGTTCCCGGCTTCTAGCGTTCGCGCCCGGGCGGGAGGGAGGGAAGGAAGGAAAGAAGGAAGGAAGGAAGGAAGGAAGGAAGGAAGGAGCAGGCTGGCTGCGGGAGTGTGGGAGTGTGGGAGACGTGACTGGGAGCCTGACCGGCCTCAGCTCCGCTCTGGCCTGCCTTCCCCTCGGACCCAGGAGCATTCGAGAACGACATGATTTCATCAGCGACACATAAACGAATAAATAAATAAATAATTCGAAAATCAAACACTGAGAGAACTCCATGATTTAATCCGCGATGAATACATAAGTACATAACTCGAAAATCCAAACCTCCGACACAAAAGTCCCGGCCGCTTCCGGTCTCGGTCCCGCCCCTTCCGGCGCCGGCCCCGCCCCGCAAAAAAAGAGGCTGTCCCCCTCCCTTGGCCGCTAGCGGCTCACCTGTACCTGCCTGTGACCCTACCTGGGGCTCGAACTCCTGACCTGCCTAACCTGCCTGCCTGACTCTACCCGCTACGCTACCGCGGCTGGCTTGCTCCGGACCGGGTTTCGGCCGCCCTTCAACCTCCGCCCCGCCCGCCCGCCCGCCCTCAATGCAGGTAAGCTCTTTAGCTTTAACCTAATCACGCGCTAACCTAATCACGTGCTAAATGAATCATGAATCACGGCCTAATTGAATCATCCGCTAAACTAATCACGGCCTAATTGAATCACGGCCTAATTGAATCAAGGCCTAATTGAATCATCCCTTAACTTAATCATCCGCTAAACTAATCACAGCGCCTACATTAATCATGGCATAACTGGAATTATAGCCACACCGTAGCCCCAACGATAACTCTAAAAAGGACCCCGAACCCTGACCCTCAGGCAGAGGCTAACCCGGCCTCGGCGGTGGGGGTGCGGGGTGTCGGGGGGCAGGGGTAGCGAACCCTAAACCCTAACCCTAACCCTAACCCGGACTCCGGGCGGGGGTGGCGGGGTGTCGGGAGGGGTATCGCGAACCCTAAGCTAAACTAACCGCTAACCTAACCCAACCCGGCCTCGCGGTGGGGGTGCGGGGTGTCCGGGGGGACAGGGGTACGCGAAACCCTAACCCTAACCCTAACCCTAACCCTAACTCCTAACCCGGCCTCGGGGCCGGGGGTGCGGGGTGTCGGGGGGACGGGGTACGCGAACCCTAACCCTAACCCTAACCCTAACCCTAACCCTAACCCTAACCCGGCCTCGGCGGTGGGGGTGCGGGGTGTCGGGGGGACGGGGTACGCGAACCCTAAGCCTAACCCTAACCCTAACCCTAACCCTAACCCTAACCCGGCCTCGGGGCCGGGGGTGCGGGGTGTCGGGGGGCAGGGGTACGCGAACCCTAACCCTAACCCTAACCCTAACCCTAACCCTAACCCGGCCTCGGCGGTGGGGGTGCGGGGTGTCGGGGGGACGGGGTACGCGAACCCTAACCCTAACCCTAACCCTAACCCTAACCCTAAGCCTAACCCTAACCCTAACCCGGCCTCGGCGGTGGGGGTGCGGGGTGTCGGGGGGACGGGGTACGCGAACCCTAACCCTAACCCTAACCCTAACCCTAATCCGGGGGTGCGGGGTGTCGGGGGGCAGGGGTACGCGAACCCTAACGCTAACCCTAAGCCTGACCCTAACCCTAACCCTAACCCGGCCTCGGCGGTGGGGGTGCGGGGTGTCGGGGGGCAGGGGTACGCGAACCCTAACCCTAACCCTAACCCTAACCCTAACCCTAACCCTAAGCCTAACCCTAACCCTAACCCGGCCTCGGCGGTGGGGGTGCGGGGTGTCGGGGGCAGGGGTACGCGAACCCTAACGCTAACCCTAAGCCTAACCCTAACCCTAACCCTAACCCGGCCTCGGCGGTGGGGGTGCGGGGTGTCGGGGGCAGGGGTACGCGAACCCTAACCCTAACCCTAACCCTAACCCTAACCCTAACCCTAGGCCTCGGCGGAGGGGGGCGGTGTGTCGGGGGGGCTAGGGGTACGCGAACCCTAAACCCTAACCGCTAACCCTAATCCGCCTCGGGGCCGGGGTGCGGGGTGTCGGGGGACGGGGTACGCGAACCCTAAGCCTTAACCCTAACCCTAACCCCTAACCCGGCCTCGGCGGTGGGGGTGCGGGCGGTGTCGGGGGGGACGGGGTACAGCCGAACCCCTAACCCTAACCCTAAACCCTCAAACCCTAACCCGGCCTCGGGCCGGGGTGCGGGGTGTCGGGGGCAGGGGTACGCGAACCCTAAACCCTAACCCCTAACCCTAACCCGGCCTCGGGCCGGGGGTGGCGGGGTGTCGGGGGACGGGTACCGCGAACCCTAAAGCCTAACCCTAACCCTAACCCTAACCCTAACCCGTGCCTCGGCGGGTGGGGTGCGGGGTGTCGGGGGCAGGGGTACGCGAACCCTAACCCTAACCCTAACCTAACCCTAATCCGGCCTCGGGCCGGGGTGCGGGGTGTCGGGGGCAGGGGTACGCGAACCCTAACCCTAACCCTAACCCTAACCCGGCCTCGGCCGGGGGTGCGGGGTGTCGGGGGGCGGGGTACGCGAACCCGAACCCTAACCCTAAAGCCCCTAACCCTAAAACCCTAACCCGGCCTCGCGGTGGGTGCGGGTGGGGGGCAGGGTACCGAACCTAACCCTACCCACCTAACCCTAACCGGGGGTTCGGGGTCGGGGGGCAGGGGTAACCCTAACCCTAGCCTAACCCAACCTAACCCTAACCCGGCCTCGCGGTGGGGGCGGGCGTGTCGGGGGGCAGGGGTACGCGAACCCGACCCATAACCCTAACCCTAACCCTAACCCTTTAACCCTAACCCTAACCCTCGGTTGGCCGGGGCTGCGGGACCGAGTGTCGGGGGCGGGAGTGTACGCGAACCTAAGCCTAACCTAACCCTAACCCTACCCTAACCCGGCCTCGGCGGTGGGTGCGGTGTCGGGGGGACGGTACCGCGGAACCCTAAGCCATAACCCTAACCCTAACCCTAACCCGGCCTCGGCGGTGGGGGTGCGGGGTCGTCGGGGGGCAGGGGTACGCGAACCCGAACCCGAACCCTAACCCTAACCCTAACCCTAACCCTAACCCTAACCCTAACCCTAAACCCGTGATTTAATCAGCGATAAATAAATACATAATTCAAAAATCAAAACCCCTGCCCGAAAAAAGTCGCGGGCGCTTCCGGTCTCTGTCCCGCCCCTTCCGGCGCCCGCCCCGCCCCGCAAAAAGAGAGGGTGTTCCTATCTCACCCCTAGCTCTAAGGACCCTGCCTACCTACCTACCTGCCTACCTACCTCCTACACCCTACCTGGGATTCGAACTCCTGACCTGCCTGCCTAACCTGCCTGCCTACCTGCCTGCCTGACTCTACCCGCTACGCTACCGCGGCTGGCTTGCTCTGGACCGGGTTTCGGCCGCCCTTCAACCTCCGCCCCGCCCGCCCGCTCTCAATGCAGGGAAGCTCTGTGGCCTTAACCTAATCACGCGCGAAATGAATCATGGCCTAATTGCATCAGCCGCTGAACTCATCACGGCCTGATTGAATCACGGCCTAATTGACTCGTGGCCTGATCGAATCGTCCCCTGAACGAATCACGGCCTGATTGAATCACCCCTTAATGTAATCGCCCGCTAAACTCATCACGCCCTAACCGAATCGTGGCCTAAACTAGTCATCCCCTGAGCTAATCATGACCCTACGCTTGCGGGTGTGGATTTCGGGGGGTGGGGGGTGACTTGCCTCAGCTCCGCTCTCGCCTGCCTTCCCCCCTCGGACCTAGGAGAGCCGGGGCCTCCCGGCAGAGGGCTCCGGGCCCGCCCGGGCGTGTGTACAAACCGCCAAGGCCTCCCGCGAGCGAGCGAGCGAGCGAGCGAGCGAGCGAGGAGAGAGCTCTGTCCGAGGGGGAAGGGAAGCGCCCCGTGCTCGGGCCGCATTCCCACGCTGTGTGTGAGCTTGGCCGCCCAGACTCAGCGAGCGCGGCACGGAGGGGAATCGGGGTCCCAGGGCCCGCCTGACTGCCTGCCTGCCTGCCTGCCCCTGGCTCGGGGAGAGGCGGCTCCACCGCCAGCCAGCCAGCCAGCCAGCCAGCCAGCCAGCGTGTTTTCCCTCCGTGTGTGTGCCGAGAAAGCGCCCGCCAGACTGGGCTTCCCCGGAGCTCTCCTCCAGAGCAGAGACGTGTGTGTGGATGTGGTGTGGGGGGTGGGGGGGGGGGGCCTTCCTTCCGTGCGTTTGGGCTCCGTAGCGGAGCCCCAGCGCAGGGGAACCAGCCGGCCCCTGAGCGGAGCGCGCCGGGCGGTGCTGTGTGCCCCGGCCTGCCTGGAAGCGCAGTAGTTCCCAGCACGCGGGAGAGGGGAGGGAGGGAGAGAGGGGAGGGAGAGAGGGGAGGGAGGGAGGGAGGGAGGCAGGCCGGCCGGCCGGCAGGCAGGCAGGCCGGCCGGCCGGCCTCCCGCCCGCCCGCCCGCCCGCCCGCCGGCGGGTGCTTGCTCGCGAGCGAGCCTGGATGGATGGGGAAGGAAGGACCGAGTGAGCTTCCACGCCGGCCGGCGGAGCTCCAGATCCGCGCCCGGGCGGGCGCGAGCGCGCGGAGCCCCGGCCGAGAGGCCGCTCAGTCTGCCCTGGGGGAGGGAGCCTCGCCGAGCCGTTCCCGGCTTCTAGCGTTCGCGCCCGGGAAGGAAGGAAGGAAGGAAGGAGCAGGCCGGCTGCGGGGGTGTGGGAGTGTGGGAGACGTGACGGGGAGCCTGACCGGCCTCAGCTCCGCTCTCGCCTGCCTTCCCCGCTCGGACCTAGGAGAGCCGGGGCCTCCCGGCAGAGGGCTCCGGACCCGCCCGGGCGTGTGTACAAACCGCCAAGGCCTCCCGCGAGCGAGCGAGCGAGCGAGCGAGCGAGCGAGGAGAGAGCTCTGTCCGAGGGGGAAGGGAAGCGCCCCGTGCTCGGGCCGCATTCCCACGCTGTGTGTGTGCTTGGCCGCCCAGACTCAGCGAGCGCGGCACGGAGGGGAATCGGGGTCCCAGGGCCCGCCCGCCCGCCCGCCTGCCCGCCTGCCCCTGGCTCGGGGAGAGGCGGCTCCACCGCCAGCCAGCCAGCCAGCCAGCCAGCCAGCCAGCCAGCGTGTTTTCCCTCCGTGTGTGTGTGCCGAGAAAGCGGCCGCCAGACTGGGCTTCTCCGGAGCTCTCCTCCAGAGCAGAGACGTGTGTGTGGATGTGGTGTGGGGGGCCTTCCTTCCGAGCGAGCCTGGATGGATGGGGAAGGAAGGACCGAGTGAGCTTCCACGCCGGCCGGCGGAGCTCCAGATCCGCGCCCGGGCGGGCGCGAGAGCGCGGAGCCCCGGCCGAGAGGCCGCCGCTCTGCCCTGGGGGAGCCTCGCCGAGCCGTTCCCGGCTTCTAGCGTTCGCGCCCGGGCGGGAGGGAGGGAAGGAAGGAAAGAAGGAAGGAAGGAAGGAAGGAAGGAAGGAAGGAAGGAGCAGGCTGGCTGCGGGAGTGTGGGAGTGTGGGAGACGTGACTGGGAGCCTGACCGGCCTCAGCTCCGCTCTGGCCTGCCTTCCCCTCGGACCCAGGAGCATTCGAGAACGACATGATTTCATCAGCGACACATAAACGAATAAATAAATAAATAATTCGAAAATCAAACACTGAGAGAACTCCATGATTTAATCCGCGATGAATACATAAGTACATAACTCGAAAATCCAAACCTCCGACACAAAAGTCCCGGCCGCTTCCGGTCTCGGTCCCGCCCCTTCCGGCGCCGGCCCCGCCCCGCAAAAAAAGAGGCTGTCCCCCTCCCTTGGCCGCTAGCGGCTCACCTGTACCTGCCTGTGACCCTACCTGGGGCTCGAACTCCTGACCTGCCTAACCTGCCTGCCTGACTCTACCCGCTACGCTACCGCGGCTGGCTTGCTCCGGACCGGGTTTCGGCCGCCCTTCAACCTCCGCCCCGCCCGCCCGCCCGCCCTCAATGCAGGTAAGCTCTTTAGCTTTAACCTAATCACGCGCTAACCTAATCACGTGCTAAATGAATCACGGCCTAATTGAATCATCCGCTAAACTAATCACGGCCTAATTGAATCACGGCCTAATTGAATCAAGGCCTAATTGAATCATCCCTTAACTTAATCATCCGCTAAACTAATCACGCGCTACATTAATCATGGCATAACTGGAATTATAGCCACACCGTAGCCCCAACGATAACTCTAAAAGGACCCGAACCCTGACCCTCAGGCAGAGGCTAACCCGGCCTCGGCGGTGGGGGTGCGGGGTGTCGGGGGGCAGGGGTACGCGAACCCTAACCCTAACCCTAACCCTAACCCGGCCTCGGGGCCGGGGGTGCGGGGTGTCGGGGGGACGGGGTACGCGAACCCTAAGCCTAACCCTAACCCTAACCCTAACCCTAACCCGGCCTCGGCGGTGGGGGTGCGGGGTGTCGGGGGGCAGGGGTACGCGAACCCTAACCCTAACCCTAACCCTAATCCGGCCTCGGCGGAGGGGGTGCGGGGTGTCGGGGGGCAGGGGTACGCGAACCCTAACCCTAACCCTAACCCTAATCCGGCCTCGGGGCCGGGGGTGCGGGGTGTCGGGGGGACGGGGTACGCGAACCCTAAGCCTAACCCTAACCCTAACCCTAACCCGGCCTCGGCGGTGGGGGTGCGGGGTGTCGGGGGGACGGGGTACGCGAACCCTAACCCTAACCCTAACCCTAACCCTAACCCGGCCTCGGGGCCGGGGGTGCGGGGTGTCGGGGGGCAGGGGTACGCGAACCCTAACCCTAACCCTAACCCTAACCCGGCCTCGGGGCCGGGGGTGCGGGGTGTCGGGGGGACGGGGTACGCGAACCCTAAGCCTAACCCTAACCCTAACCCTAACCCTAACCCGGCCTCGGCGGTGGGGGTGCGGGGTGTCGGGGGGCAGGGGTACGCGAACCCTAACCCTAACCCTAACCCTAACCCTAATCCGGCCTCGGCGGTGGGGGTGCGGGGTGTCGGGGGGCAGGGGTACGCGAACCCTAACCCTAACCCTAACCCTAACCCTAATCCGGGGGTTCGGGGTGTCGGGGGGCAGGGGTACGCGAACCCGAACCCTAACCCTAAGCCTAACCCTAACCCTAACCCTAACCCGGCCTCGGCGGTGGGGGTGCGGGGTGTCGGGGGGCAGGGGTACGCGAACCCGAACCCTAACCCTAACCCTAACCCTAACCCTAACCCTAACCCTAACCCTCGGGGCCGGGGCTGCGGGGTGTCGGGGGGACGGGGTACGCGAACCCTAAGCCTAACCCTAACCCTAACCCTAACCCTAACCCGGCCTCGGCGGTGGGGGTGCGGGGTGTCGGGGGGACGGGGTACGCGAACCCTAACCCTAACCCTAACCCTAATCCGGCCTCGGCGGAGGGGGTGCGGGGTGTCGGGGGGCAGGGGTACGCGAACCCCTAACCCTAACCCTAACCCTAATCCGGCCTCGGGGCCGGGGGTGCGGGGTGTCGGGGGGACGGGGTACGCGAACCCTAAGCCTAACCCTAACCCTAACCCTAACCCGGCCTCGGCGGTGGGGGTGCGGGGTGTCGGGGGGACGGGGTACGCGAACCCTAACCCTAACCCTAACCCTAACCCTAACCCGGCCTCGGGGCCGGGGGTGCGGGGTGTCGGGGGGCAGGGGTACGCGAACCCTAACCCTAACCCTAACCCTAACCCGGCCTCGGGGCCGGGGGTGCGGGGTGTCGGGGGGACGGGGTACGCGAACCCTAACCCTAACCCTAACCCTAACCCTAACCCTAAGCCTAACCCTAACCCTAACCCGGCCTCGGCGGTGGGGTGCGGGGTGTCGGGGGGACGGGGTACGCGAACCCTAACCCTAACCCTAACCCTAACCCTAATCCGGGGGTGCGGGTGTCGGGGGGCAGGGGTACGCGAACCCTAACGCTAACCCTAAGCCTGACCCTAACCCTAACCCTAACCCGGCCTCGGCGGTGGGGGTGCGGGGTGTCGGGGGGGCAGGGGTACGCGAACCCTAACCCTAACCCTAACCCTAACCCCTAACCCTAACCTCTAAGCCTAACCCTAACCCTAACCCGGGCCTCGGCGGTGGGGGGTGCGGGGTGTCGGGGGGCAGGGTACGCGAACCCTAACGCTAACCTAAGCTAACCCTAACCTAACCCTAAACCCGGCCTCGGCGGTGGGGGTGCGGGGTGTCGGGGGGCAGGGGTACGCGAACCCTAACCCTAACCCTAACCCTAACCCTAACCCTAACCCTAACCCGGCCTCGCGGTGGGGGTAACGGGGTGTCGGGGGGCAGGGGGTACGCGAACCCTAACCCTAACCCTAACCTAACCCTAACCCCGGCCTCGGGGGCCGGGGGTGCGGGGTGTCGGGGGGCAGGGGTAACGCGAACCTAACGCTAACCCTAAGCCTAACCCTAACCCTAACCCTAACCCGGCCTCGGCGGTGGGGGTGCGGGGTGTCGGGGGGCAGGGGTACGCGAACCCTAACCCTAACCTAACCCTAACCCTAACCTAAGCCTAAGCCTAACCCCTAACCCTAACCCGGCTCGGCGGTGGGGGTGCGGGGTGTCGGGGGGACGGGGTACGCGAACCCTAAGCCTAACCCTAACCCTAACCCTAACCCTAACCCGGCCTCGGCGGTGGGGGTGCGGGGTGTCGGGGGGCAGGGGTACGCGAACCCTAACCCTAACCCTAACCCTAACCCTAATCCGGCCTCGGCGGTGGGGGTGCGGGGTGTCGGGGGGCAGGGGTACGCGAACCCTAACCCTAACCCTAACCCTAACCCTAATCCGGGGGTTCGGGGTGTCGGGGGGCAGGGGTACGCGAACCCGAACCCTAACCCTAAGCCTAACCCTAACCCTAACCCTAACCCGGCCTCGGCGGTGGGGGTGCGGGGTGTCGGGGGGCAGGGGTACGCGAACCCGAACCCTAACCCTAACCCTAACCCTAACCCTAACCCTAACCCTAACCCTCGGGGCCGGGGCTGCGGGGTGTCGGGGGGACGGGGTACGCGAACCCTAAGCCTAACCCTAACCCTAACCCTAACCCTAACCCGGCCTCGGCGGTGGGGGTGCGGGGTGTCGGGGGGACGGGGTACGCGAACCCTAAGCCTAACCCTAACCCTAACCCTAACCCGGCCTCGGCGGTGGGGGTGCGGGGTGTCGGGGGGCAGGGGTACGCGAACCCGAACCCGAACCCTAACCCTAACCCTAACCCTAACCCTAACCCTAACCCTAACCCTAAACCCGTGATTTAATCAGCGATAAATAAATACATAATTCAAAAATCAAAACCCCTGCCCGAAAAAAGTCGCGGGCGCTTCCGGTCTCTGTCCCGCCCCTTCCGGCGCCCGCCCCGCCCCGCAAAAAGAGAGGGTGTTCCTATCTCACCCCTAGCTCTAAGGACCCTGCCTACCTACCTACCTGCCTACCTACCTCCTACACCCTACCTGGGATTCGAACTCCTGACCTGCCTGCCTAACCTGCCTGCCTACCTGCCTGCCTGACTCTACCCGCTACGCTACCGCGGCTGGCTTGCTCTGGACCGGGTTTCGGCCGCCCTTCAACCTCCGCCCCGCCCGCCCGCTCTCAATGCAGGGAAGCTCTGTGGCCTTAACCTAATCACGCGCGAAATGAATCATGGCCTAATTGCATCAGCCGCTGAACTCATCACGGCCTGATTGAATCACGGCCTAATTGACTCGTGGCCTGATCGAATCGTCCCCTGAACGAATCACGGCCTGATTGAATCACCCCTTAATGTAATCGCCCGCTAAACTCATCACGCCCTAACCGAATCGTGGCCTAAACTAGTCATCCCCTGAGCTAATCATGACCCTACGCTTGCGGGTGTGGATTTCGGGGGGGTGGGGGGTGACTTGCCTCAGCTCCGCTCTCGCCTGCCTTCCCCCCTCGGACCTAGGAGAGCCGGGGCCTCCCGGCAGAGGGCTCCGGGCCCGCCCGGGCGTGTGTACAAACCGCCAAGGCCTCCCGCGAGCGAGCGAGCGAGCGAGCGAGCGAGCGAGGAGAGAGCTCTGTCCGAGGGGGAAGGGAAGCGCCCCGTGCTCGGGCCGCATTCCCACGCTGTGTGTGAGCTTGGCCGCCCAGACTCAGCGAGCGCGGCACGGAGGGGAATCGGGGTCCCAGGGCCCGCCTGACTGCCTGCCTGCCTGCCTGCCCCTGGCTCGGGGAGAGGCGGCTCCACCGCCAGCCAGCCAGCCAGCCAGCCAGCCAGCCAGCGTGTTTTCCCTCCGTGTGTGTGCCGAGAAAGCGCCCGCCAGACTGGGCTTCCCCGGAGCTCTCCTCCAGAGCAGAGACGTGTGTGTGGATGTGGTGTGGGGGGTGGGGGGGGGGGGGCCTTCCTTCCGTGCGTTTGGGCTCCGTAGCGGAGCCCCAGCGCAGGGGAACCAGCCGGCCCCTGAGCGGAGCGCGCCGGGCGGTGCTGTGTGCCCCGGCCTGCCTGGAAGCGCAGTAGTTCCCAGCACGCGGGAGAGGGGAGGGAGGGAGAGAGGGGAGGGAGAGAGGGGAGGGAGGGAGGGAGGGAGGCAGGCCGGCCGGCCGGCAGGCAGGCAGGCCGGCCGGCCGGCCTCCCGCCCGCCCGCCCGCCCGCCCGCCGGCGGGTGCTTGCTCGCGAGCGAGCCTGGATGGATGGGGAAGGAAGGACCGAGTGAGCTTCCACGCCGGCCGGCGGAGCTCCAGATCCGCGCCCGGGCGGGCGCGAGCGCGCGGAGCCCCGGCCGAGAGGCCGCTCAGTCTGCCCTGGGGGAGGGAGCCTCGCCGAGCCGTTCCCGGCTTCTAGCGTTCGCGCCCGGGAAGGAAGGAAGGAAGGAAGGAGCAGGCCGGCTGCGGGGGTGTGGGAGTGTGGGAGACGTGACGGGGAGCCTGACCGGCCTCAGCTCCGCTCTCGCCTGCCTTCCCCGCTCGGACCTAGGAGAGCCGGGGCCTCCCGGCAGAGGGCTCCGGACCCGCCCGGGCGTGTGTACAAACCGCCAAGGCCTCCCGCGAGCGAGCGAGCGAGCGAGCGAGCGAGCGAGGAGAGAGCTCTGTCCGAGGGGGAAGGGAAGCGCCCCGTGCTCGGGCCGCATTCCCACGCTGTGTGTGTGCTTGGCCGCCCAGACTCAGCGAGCGCGGCACGGAGGGGAATCGGGGTCCCAGGGCCCGCCCGCCCGCCCGCCTGCCCGCCTGCCCCTGGCTCGGGGAGAGGCGGCTCCACCGCCAGCCAGCCAGCCAGCCAGCCAGCCAGCCAGCCAGCGTGTTTTCCCTCCGTGTGTGTGTGCCGAGAAAGCGGCCGCCAGACTGGGCTTCCCCGGAGCTCTCCTCCAGAGCAGAGACGTGTGTGTGGATGTGGTGTGGGGGGCCTTCCTTCCGAGCGAGCCTGGATGGATGGGGAAGGAAGGAAGGACCGAGTGAGCTTCCACGCCGGCCGGCGGAGCTCCAGATCCGCGCCCGGGCGGGCGCGAGAGCGCGGAGCCCCGGCCGAGAGGCCGCCGCTCTGCCCTGGGGGAGCCTCGCCGAGCCGTTCCCGGCTTCTAGCGTTCGCGCCCGGGCGGGAGGGAGGGAAGGAAGGAAAGAAGGAAGGAAGGAAGGAAGGAAGGAAGGAAGGAAGGAGCAGGCTGGCTGCGGGAGTGTGGGAGTGTGGGAGACGTGACTGGGAGCCTGACCGGCCTCAGCTCCGCTCTGGCCTGCCTTCCCCTCGGACCCAGGAGCATTCGAGAACGACATGATTTCATCAGCGACACATAAACGAATAAATAAATAAATAATTCGAAAATCAAACACTGAGAGAACTCCATGATTTAATCCGCGATGAATACATAAGTACATAACTCGAAAATCCAAACCTCCGACACAAAAGTCCCGGCCGCTTCCGGTCTCGGTCCCGCCCCTTCCGGCGCCGGCCCCGCCCCGCAAAAAAAGAGGCTGTCCCCCTCCCTTGGCCGCTAGCGGCTCACCTGTACCTGCCTGTGACCCTACCTGGGGCTCGAACTCCTGACCTGCCTAACCTGCCTGCCTGACTCTACCCGCTACGCTACCGCGGCTGGCTTGCTCCGGACCGGGTTTCGGCCGCCCTTCAACCTCCGCCCCGCCCGCCCGCCCGCCCTCAATGCAGGTAAGCTCTTTAGCTTTAACCTAATCACGCGCTAACCTAATCACGTGCTAAATGAATCACGGCCTAATTGAATCATCCGCTAAACTAATCACGGCCTAATTGAATCACGGCCTAATTGAATCAAGGCCTAATTGAATCATCCCTTAACTTAATCATCCGCTAAACTAATCACGCGCTACATTAATCATGGCATAACTGGAATTATAGCCACACCGTAGCCCCAACGATAACTCTAAAAGGACCCGAACCCTGACCCTCAGGCAGAGGCTAACCCGGCCTCGGCGGTGGGGGTGCGGGGTGTCGGGGGGCAGGGGTACGCGAACCCTAACCCTAACCCTAACCCTAACCCGGCCTCGGGGCCGGGGGTGCGGGGTGTCGGGGGGACGGGGTACGCGAACCCTAAGCCTAACCCTAACCCTAACCCTAACCCTAACCCGGCCTCGGCGGTGGGGGTGCGGGGTGTCGGGGGGCAGGGGTACGCGAACCCTAACCCTAACCCTAACCCTAATCCGGCCTCGGCGGAGGGGGTGCGGGGTGTCGGGGGGCAGGGGTACGCGAACCCTAACCCTAACCCTAACCCTAATCCGGCCTCGGGGCCGGGGGTGCGGGGTGTCGGGGGGACGGGGTACGCGAACCCTAAGCCTAACCCTAACCCTAACCCTAACCCGGCCTCGGCGGTGGGGGTGCGGGGTGTCGGGGGGACGGGGTACGCGAACCCTAACCCTAACCCTAACCCTAACCCTAACCCGGCCTCGGGGCCGGGGGTGCGGGGTGTCGGGGGGCAGGGGTACGCGAACCCTAACCCTAACCCTAACCCTAACCCGGCCTCGGGGCCGGGGGTGCGGGGTGTCGGGGGGACGGGGTACGCGAACCCTAAGCCTAACCCTAACCCTAACCCTAACCCTAACCCGGCCTCGGCGGTGGGGGTGCGGGGTGTCGGGGGGCAGGGGTACGCGAACCCTAACCCTAACCCTAACCCTAACCCTAATCCGGCCTCGGCGGTGGGGGTGCGGGGTGTCGGGGGGCAGGGGTACGCGAACCCTAACCCTAACCCTAACCCTAACCCTAATCCGGGGGTTCGGGGTGTCGGGGGGCAGGGGTACGCGAACCCGAACCCTAACCCTAAGCCTAACCCTAACCCTAACCCTAACCCGGCCTCGGCGGTGGGGGTGCGGGGTGTCGGGGGGCAGGGGTACGCGAACCCGAACCCTAACCCTAACCCTAACCCTAACCCTAACCCTAACCCTAACCCTCGGGGCCGGGGCTGCGGGGTGTCGGGGGGACGGGGTACGCGAACCCTAAGCCTAACCCTAACCCTAACCCTAACCCTAACCCGGCCTCGGCGGTGGGGGTGCGGGGTGTCGGGGGGACGGGGTACGCGAACCCTAAGCCTAACCCTAACCCTAACCCTAACCCGGCCTCGGCGGTGGGGGTGCGGGGTGTCGGGGGGCAGGGGTACGCGAACCCGAACCCTAACCCTAACCCTAACCCTAACCCTAACCCTAACCCTAACCCTAACCCTAACCCTAACCCTAACCCTAACCCGGCCTCGGGGCCGGGGGTGCGGGGTGTCGGGGGGACGGGGTACGCGAACCCTAAGCCTAACCCTAACCCTAACCCTAACCCTAACCCGGCCTCGGCGGTGGGGGTGCGGGGTGTCGGGGGGCAGGGGTACGCGAACCCTAACCCTAACCCTAACCCTAATCCGGCCTCGGCGGAGGGGGTGCGGGGTGTCGGGGGGCAGGGGTACGCGAACCCTAACCCTAACCCTAACCCTAATCCGGCCTCGGGGCCGGGGGTGCGGGGTGTCGGGGGGACGGGGTACGCGAACCCTAAGCCTAACCCTAACCCTAACCCTAACCCGGCCTCGGCGGTGGGGGTGCGGGGTGTCGGGGGGACGGGGTACGCGAACCCTAACCCTAACCCTAACCCTAACCCTAACCCGGCCTCGGGGCCGGGGGTGCGGGGTGTCGGGGGGCAGGGGTACGCGAACCCTAACCCTAACCCTAACCCTAACCCGGCCTCGGGGCCGGGGGTGCGGGGTGTCGGGGGGACGGGGTACGCGAACCCTAAGCCTAACCCTAACCCTAACCCTAACCCGGCCTCGGCGGTGGGGGTGCGGGGTGTCGGGGGGCAGGGGTACGCGAACCCTAACCCTAACCCTAACCCTAACCCTAATCCGGCCTCGGCGGTGGGGGTGCGGGGTGTCGGGGGGCAGGGGTACGCGAACCCTAACCCTAACCCTAACCCTAACCCTAATCCGGGGGTTCGGGGTGTCGGGGGGCAGGGGTACGCGAACCCGAACCCTAACCCTAAGCCTAACCCTAACCCTAACCCTAACCCGGCCTCGGCGGTGGGGGTGCGGGGTGTCGGGGGGCAGGGGTACGCGAACCCGAACCCTAACCCTAACCCTAACCCTAACCCTAACCCTAACCCTAACCCTCGGGGCCGGGGCTGCGGGGTGTCGGGGGGACGGGGTACGCGAACCCTAAGCCTAACCCTAACCCTAACCCTAACCCTAACCCGGCCTCGGCGGTGGGGGTGCGGGGTGTCGGGGGGACGGGGTACGCGAACCCTAAGCCTAACCCTAACCCTAACCCTAACCCGGCCTCGGCGGTGGGGGTGCGGGGTGTCGGGGGGCAGGGGTACGCGAACCCGAACCCGAACCCTAACCCTAACCCTAACCCTAACCCTAACCCTAACCCTAACCCTAAACCCGTGATTTAATCAGCGATAAATAAATACATAATTCAAAAATCAAAACCCCTGCCCGAAAAAAGTCGCGGGCGCTTCCGGTCTCTGTCCCGCCCCTTCCGGCGCCCGCCCCGCCCCGCAAAAAGAGAGGGTGTTCCTATCTCACCCCTAGCTCTAAGGACCCTGCCTACCTACCTACCTGCCTACCTACCTCCTACACCCTACCTGGGATTCGAACTCCTGACCTGCCTGCCTAACCTGCCTGCCTACCTGCCTGCCTGACTCTACCCGCTACGCTACCGCGGCTGGCTTGCTCTGGACCGGGTTTCGGCCGCCCTTCAACCTCCGCCCCGCCCGCCCGCTCTCAATGCAGGGAAGCTCTGTGGCCTTAACCTAATCACGCGCGAAATGAATCATGGCCTAATTGCATCAGCCGCTGAACTCATCACGGCCTGATTGAATCACGGCCTAATTGACTCGTGGCCTGATCGAATCGTCCCCTGAACGAATCACGGCCTGATTGAATCACCCCTTAATGTAATCGCCCGCTAAACTCATCACGCCCTAACCGAATCGTGGCCTAAACTAGTCATCCCCTGAGCTAATCATGACCCTACGCTTGCGGGTGTGGATTTCGGGGGGGTGGGGGGTGACTTGCCTCAGCTCCGCTCTCGCCTGCCTTCCCCCCTCGGACCTAGGAGAGCCGGGGCCTCCCGGCAGAGGGCTCCGGGCCCGCCCGGGCGTGTGTACAAACCGCCAAGGCCTCCCGCGAGCGAGCGAGCGAGCGAGCGAGCGAGCGAGGAGAGAGCTCTGTCCGAGGGGGAAGGGAAGCGCCCCGTGCTCGGGCCGCATTCCCACGCTGTGTGTGAGCTTGGCCGCCCAGACTCAGCGAGCGCGGCACGGAGGGGAATCGGGGTCCCAGGGCCCGCCTGACTGCCTGCCTGCCTGCCTGCCCCTGGCTCGGGGAGAGGCGGCTCCACCGCCAGCCAGCCAGCCAGCCAGCCAGCCAGCCAGCGTGTTTTCCCTCCGTGTGTGTGCCGAGAAAGCGCCCGCCAGACTGGGCTTCCCCGGAGCTCTCCTCCAGAGCAGAGACGTGTGTGTGGATGTGGTGTGGGGGGTGGGGGGGGGGGGGCCTTCCTTCCGTGCGTTTGGGCTCCGTAGCGGAGCCCCAGCGCAGGGGAACCAGCCGGCCCCTGAGCGGAGCGCGCCGGGCGGTGCTGTGTGCCCCGGCCTGCCTGGAAGCGCAGTAGTTCCCAGCACGCGGGAGAGGGGAGGGAGGGAGAGAGGGGAGGGAGAGAGGGGAGGGAGGGAGGGAGGGAGGCAGGCCGGCCGGCCGGCAGGCAGGCAGGCCGGCCGGCCGGCCTCCCGCCCGCCCGCCCGCCCGCCCGCCGGCGGGTGCTTGCTCGCGAGCGAGCCTGGATGGATGGGGAAGGAAGGACCGAGTGAGCTTCCACGCCGGCCGGCGGAGCTCCAGATCCGCGCCCGGGCGGGCGCGAGCGCGCGGAGCCCCGGCCGAGAGGCCGCTCAGTCTGCCCTGGGGGAGGGAGCCTCGCCGAGCCGTTCCCGGCTTCTAGCGTTCGCGCCCGGGAAGGAAGGAAGGAAGGAAGGAGCAGGCCGGCTGCGGGGGTGTGGGAGTGTGGGAGACGTGACGGGGAGCCTGACCGGCCTCAGCTCCGCTCTCGCCTGCCTTCCCCGCTCGGACCTAGGAGAGCCGGGGCCTCCCGGCAGAGGGCTCCGGACCCGCCCGGGCGTGTGTACAAACCGCCAAGGCCTCCCGCGAGCGAGCGAGCGAGCGAGCGAGCGAGCGAGGAGAGAGCTCTGTCCGAGGGGGAAGGGAAGCGCCCCGTGCTCGGGCCGCATTCCCACGCTGTGTGTGTGCTTGGCCGCCCAGACTCAGCGAGCGCGGCACGGAGGGGAATCGGGGTCCCAGGGCCCGCCCGCCCGCCCGCCTGCCCGCCTGCCCCTGGCTCGGGGAGAGGCGGCTCCACCGCCAGCCAGCCAGCCAGCCAGCCAGCCAGCCAGCCAGCGTGTTTTCCC
>NW_020191780.1:20000-22500 GCF_002263795.3 Bos taurus | reverse complement strand
CCGCTGAACTCATCACGGCCTGATTGAATCACGGCCTAATTGACTCGTGGCCTGATCGAATCGTCCCCTGAACGAATCACGGCCTGATTGAATCACCCCTTAATGTAATCGCCCGCTAAACTCATCACGCCCTAACCGAATCGTGGCCTAAACTAGTCATCCCCTGAGCTAATCATGACCCTACGCTTGCGGGTGTGGATTTCGGGGGGGTGGGGGGTGACTTGCCTCAGCTCCGCTCTCGCCTGCCTTCCCCCCTCGGACCTAGGAGAGCCGGGGCCTCCCGGCAGAGGGCTCCGGGCCCGCCCGGGCGTGTGTACAAACCGCCAAGGCCTCCCGCGAGCGAGCGAGCGAGCGAGCGAGCGAGCGAGGAGAGAGCTCTGTCCGAGGGGGAAGGGAAGCGCCCCGTGCTCGGGCCGCATTCCCACGCTGTGTGTGTGCTTGGCCGCCCAGACTCAGCGAGCGCGGCACGGAGGGGAATCGGGGTCCCAGGGCCCGCCCGCCCGCCCGCCCGCCTGCCCGCCTGCCCCTGGCTCGGGGAGAGGCGGCTCCACCGCCAGCCAGCCAGCCAGCCAGCCAGCCAGCCAGCCAGCGTGTTTTCCCTCCGTGTGTGTGTGCCGAGAAAGCGGCCGCCAGACTGGGCTTCTCCGGAGCTCTCCTCCAGAGCAGAGACGTGTGTGTGGATGTGGTGTGGGGGCCTTCCTTCCCAGCGAGCCTGGATGGATGGGGAAGGAAGGACCGAGTGAGCTTCCACGCCGGCCGGCGGAGCTCCAGATCCGCGCCCGGGCGGGCGCGAGCGCGCGGAGCCCCGGCCGAGAGGCCGCTCAGTCTGCCCTGGGGGAGGGAGCCTCGCCGAGCCGTTCCCGGCTTCTAGCGTTCGCGCCCGGGAAGGAAGGAAGGAAGGAAGGAGCAGGCCGGCTGCGGGGGTGTGGGAGTGTGGGAGACGTGACGGGGAGCCTGACCGGCCTCAGCTCCGCTCTCGCCTGCCTTCCCCGCTCGGACCTAGGAGAGCCGGGGCCTCCCGGCAGAGGGCTCCGGACCCGCCCGGGCGTGTGTACAAACCGCCAAGGCCTCCCGCGAGCGAGCGAGCGAGCGAGCGAGCGAGCGAGGAGAGAGCTCTGTCCGAGGGGGAAGGGAAGCGCCCCGTGCTCGGGCCGCATTCCCACGCTGTGTGTGTGCTTGGCCGCCCAGACTCAGCGAGCGCGGCACGGAGGGGAATCGGGGTCCCAGGGCCCGCCCGCCCGCCCGCCTGCCCGCCTGCCCCTGGCTCGGGGAGAGGCGGCTCCACCGCCAGCCAGCCAGCCAGCCAGCCAGCCAGCCAGCCAGCGTGTTTTCCCTCCGTGTGTGTGTGCCGAGAAAGCGGCCGCCAGACTGGGCTTCTCCGGAGCTCTCCTCCAGAGCAGAGACGTGTGTGTGGATGTGGTGTGGGGGGCCTTCCTTCCGAGCGAGCCTGGATGGATGGGGAAGGAAGGACCGAGTGAGCTTCCACGCCGGCCGGCGGAGCTCCAGATCCGCGCCCGGGCGGGCGCGAGAGCGCGGAGCCCCGGCCGAGAGGCCGCCGCTCTGCCCTGGGGGAGCCTCGCCGAGCCGTTCCCGGCTTCTAGCGTTCGCGCCCGGGCGGGAGGGAGGGAAGGAAGGAAAGAAGGAAGGAAGGAAGGAAGGAAGGAAGGAAGGAAGGAGCAGGCTGGCTGCGGGAGTGTGGGAGTGTGGGAGACGTGACTGGGAGCCTGACCGGCCTCAGCTCCGCTCTGGCCTGCCTTCCCCTCGGACCCAGGAGCATTCGAGAACGACATGATTTCATCAGCGACACATAAACGAATAAATAAATAAATAATTCGAAAATCAAACACTGAGAGAACTCCATGATTTAATCCGCGATGAATACATAAGTACATAACTCGAAAATCCAAACCTCCGACACAAAAGTCCCGGCCGCTTCCGGTCTCGGTCCCGCCCCTTCCGGCGCCGGCCCCGCCCCGCAAAAAAAGAGGCTGTCCCCCTCCCTTGGCCGCTAGCGGCTCACCTGTACCTGCCTGTGACCCTACCTGGGGCTCGAACTCCTGACCTGCCTAACCTGCCTGCCTGACTCTACCCGCTACGCTACCGCGGCTGGCTTGCTCCGGACCGGGTTTCGGCCGCCCTTCAACCTCCGCCCCGCCCGCCCGCCCGCCCTCAATGCAGGTAAGCTCTTTAGCTTTAACCTAATCACGCGCTAACCTAATCACGTGCTAAATGAATCACGGCCTAATTGAATCATCCGCTAAACTAATCACGGCCTAATTGAATCACGGCCCGATTGAATCATCCGCTAAACTAATCACGGCCTAATTGAATCACGGCCTGATTGAATCACGGCCCGATTGAATCATCCGCTAAACTAATCACGGCCTGATTGAATCACGGCCTAATTGAATCATCCGCTAAACTAATCACGGCCTAATTGAATCACGGCCTGATTGAATCACGGCCTAATTGAATCATCCGCTAAACTAATCACGGCCTA
>NW_020191780.1:15000-17500 GCF_002263795.3 Bos taurus | reverse complement strand
CTAACCTGCCTGCCTACCTGCCTGCCTGACTCTACCCGCTACGCTACCGCGGCTGGCTTGCTCCGGACCGGGTTTCGGCCGCCCTTCAACCTCCGCCCCGCCCGCCCGCCCGCTCTCAATGCAGGGCAGGGAAGCTCTGTGGCCTTAACCTAATCACGCGCGAAATGAATCATGGCCTAATTGCATCAGCCGCTGAACTCATCACGGCCTGATTGAATCACGGCCTAATTGACTCGTGGCCTGATCGAATCGTCCCCTGAACGAATCACGGCCTGATTGAATCACCCCTTAATGTAATCGCCCGCTAAACTCATCACGCCCTAACCGAATCGTGGCCTAAACTAATCATCCCCTGAGCTAATCATGACCCTACGCTTGCGGGTGTGGATTTCGGGGGGGTGGGGGGTGACTTGCCTCAGCTCCGCTCTCGCCTGCCTTCCCCGCTCGGACCTAGGAGAGCCGGGGCCTCCCGGCAGAGGGCTCCGGACCCGCCCGGGCGTGTGTACAAACCGCCAAGGCCTCCCGCGAGCGAGCGAGCGAGCGAGCGAGCGAGCGAGGAGAGAGCTCTGTCCGAGGGGGAAGGGAAGCGCCCCGTGCTCGGGCCGCATTCCCACGCTGTGTGTGTGCTTGGCCGCCCAGACTCAGCGAGCGCGGCACGGAGGGGAATCGGGGTCCCAGGGCCCGCCCGCCCGCCCGCCCGCCTGCCCGCCTGCCCCTGGCTCGGGGAGAGGCGGCTCCACCGCCAGCCAGCCAGCCAGCCAGCCAGCCAGCCAGCCAGCGTGTTTTCCCTCCGTGTGTGTGTGCCGAGAAAGCGGCCGCCAGACTGGGCTTCTCCGGAGCTCTCCTCCAGAGCAGAGACGTGTGTGTGGATGTGGTGTGGGGGGCCTTCCTTCCGAGCGAGCCTGGATGGATGGGGAAGGAAGGACCGAGTGAGCTTCCACGCCGGCCGGCGGAGCTCCAGATCCGCGCCCGGGCGGGCGCGAGCGCGCGGAGCCCCGGCCGAGAGGCCGCTCAGTCTGCCCTGGGGGAGGGAGCCTCGCCGAGCCGTTCCCGGCTTCTAGCGTTCGCGCCCGGGAAGGAAGGAAGGAAGGAAGGAGCAGGCCGGCTGCGGGGGTGTGGGAGTGTGGGAGACGTGACGGGGAGCCTGACCGGCCTCAGCTCCGCTCTCGCCTGCCTTCCCCGCTCGGACCTAGGAGAGCCGGGGCCTCCCGGCAGAGGGCTCCGGACCCGCCCGGGCGTGTGTACAAACCGCCAAGGCCTCCCGCGAGCGAGCGAGCGAGCGAGCGAGCGAGCGAGGAGAGAGCTCTGTCCGAGGGGGAAGGGAAGCGCCCCGTGCTCGGGCCGCATTCCCACGCTGTGTGTGTGCTTGGCCGCCCAGACTCAGCGAGCGCGGCACGGAGGGGAATCGGGGTCCCAGGGCCCGCCCGCCCGCCCGCCCGCCTGCCCGCCTGCCCCTGGCTCGGGGAGAGGCGGCTCCACCGCCAGCCAGCCAGCCAGCCAGCCAGCCAGCCAGCCAGCGTGTTTTCCCTCCGTGTGTGTGTGCCGAGAAAGCGGCCGCCAGACTGGGCTTCTCCGGAGCTCTCCTCCAGAGCAGAGACGTGTGTGTGGATGTGGTGTGGGGGGCCTTCCTTCCGAGCGAGCCTGGATGGATGGGGAAGGAAGGACCGAGTGAGCTTCCACGCCGGCCGGCGGAGCTCCAGATCCGCGCCCGGGCGGGCGCGAGAGCGCGGAGCCCCGGCCGAGAGGCCGCCGCTCTGCCCTGGGGGAGCCTCGCCGAGCCGTTCCCGGCTTCTAGCGTTCGCGCCCGGGCGGGAGGGAGGGAAGGAAGGAAAGAAGGAAGGAAGGAAGGAAGGAAGGAAGGAGCAGGCTGGCTGCGGGAGTGTGGGAGTGTGGGAGACGTGACTGGGAGCCTGACCGGCCTCAGCTCCGCTCTGGCCTGCCTTCCCCTCGGACCCAGGAGCATTCGAGAACGACATGATTTCATCAGCGACACATAAACGAATAAATAAATAAATAATTCGAAAATCAAACACTGAGAGAACTCCATGATTTAATCCGCGATGAATACATAAGTACATAACTCGAAAATCCAAACCTCCGACACAAAAGTCCCGGCCGCTTCCGGTCTCGGTCCCGCCCCTTCCGGCGCCGGCCCCGCCCCGCAAAAAAAGAGGCTGTCCCCCTCCCTTGGCCGCTAGCGGCTCACCTGTACCTGCCTGTGACCCTACCTGGGGCTCGAACTCCTGACCTGCCTAACCTGCCTGCCTGACTCTACCCGCTACGCTACCGCGGCTGGCTTGCTCCGGACCGGGTTTCGGCCGCCCTTCAACCTCCGCCCCGCCCGCCCGCCCGCCCTCAATGCAGGTAAGCTCTTTAGCTTTAACCTAATCACGCGCTAACCTAATCACGTGCTAAATGAATCACGGCCTAATTGAATCATCCGCTAAACTAATCACGGCCTAATTGAATCACGGCCCGATTGAATCATCCGCTAAACTAA
>NW_020191780.1:0-10000 GCF_002263795.3 Bos taurus | reverse complement strand
AGGACCGAGTGAGCTTCCACGCCGGCCGGCGGAGCTCCAGATCCGCGCCCGGGCGGGCGCGAGCGCGCGGAGCCCCGGCCGAGAGGCCGCTCAGTCTGCCCTGGGGGAGGGAGCCTCGCCGAGCCGTTCCCGGCTTCTAGCGTTCGCGCCCGGGAAGGAAGGAAGGAAGGAAGGAGCAGGCCGGCTGCGGGGGTGTGGGAGTGTGGGAGACGTGACGGGGAGCCTGACCGGCCTCAGCTCCGCTCTCGCCTGCCTTCCCCGCTCGGACCTAGGAGAGCCGGGGCCTCCCGGCAGAGGGCTCCGGACCCGCCCGGGCGTGTGTACAAACCGCCAAGGCCTCCCGCGAGCGAGCGAGCGAGCGAGCGAGCGAGCGAGCGAGGAGAGAGCTCTGTCCGAGGGGGAAGGGAAGCGCCCCGTGCTCGGGCCGCATTCCCACGCTGTGTGTGTGCTTGGCCGCCCAGACTCAGCGAGCGCGGCACGGAGGGGAATCGGGGTCCCAGGGCCCGCCCGCCCGCCCGCCCGCCTGCCCGCCTGCCCCTGGCTCGGGGAGAGGCGGCTCCACCGCCAGCCAGCCAGCCAGCCAGCCAGCCAGCCAGCCAGCGTGTTTTCCCTCCGTGTGTGTGTGCCGAGAAAGCGGCCGCCAGACTGGGCTTCTCCGGAGCTCTCCTCCAGAGCAGAGACGTGTGTGTGGATGTGGTGTGGGGGGCCTTCCTTCCGAGCGAGCCTGGATGGATGGGGAAGGAAGGACCGAGTGAGCTTCCACGCCGGCCGGCGGAGCTCCAGATCCGCGCCCGGGCGGGCGCGAGCGCGCGGAGCCCCGGCCGAGAGGCCGCTCAGTCTGCCCTGGGGGAGGGAGCCTCGCCGAGCCGTTCCCGGCTTCTAGCGTTCGCGCCCGGGAAGGAAGGAAGGAAGGAAGGAGCAGGCCGGCTGCGGGGGTGTGGGAGTGTGGGAGACGTGACGGGGAGCCTGACCGGCCTCAGCTCCGCTCTCGCCTGCCTTCCCCGCTCGGACCTAGGAGAGCCGGGGCCTCCCGGCAGAGGGCTCCGGACCCGCCCGGGCGTGTGTACAAACCGCCAAGGCCTCCCGCGAGCGAGCGAGCGAGCGAGCGAGCGAGCGAGGAGAGAGCTCTGTCCGAGGGGGAAGGGAAGCGCCCCGTGCTCGGGCCGCATTCCCACGCTGTGTGTGTGCTTGGCCGCCCAGACTCAGCGAGCGCGGCACGGAGGGGAATCGGGGTCCCAGGGCCCGCCCGCCCGCCCGCCCGCCTGCCCGCCTGCCCCTGGCTCGGGGAGAGGCGGCTCCACCGCCAGCCAGCCAGCCAGCCAGCCAGCCAGCCAGCCAGCGTGTTTTCCCTCCGTGTGTGTGTGCCGAGAAAGCGGCCGCCAGACTGGGCTTCTCCGGAGCTCTCCTCCAGAGCAGAGACGTGTGTGTGGATGTGGTGTGGGGGGCCTTCCTTCCGAGCGAGCCTGGATGGATGGGGAAGGAAGGACCGAGTGAGCTTCCACGCCGGCCGGCGGAGCTCCAGATCCGCGCCCGGGCGGGCGCGAGAGCGCGGAGCCCCGGCCGAGAGGCCGCCGCTCTGCCCTGGGGGAGCCTCGCCGAGCCGTTCCCGGCTTCTAGCGTTCGCGCCCGGGCGGGAGGGAGGGAAGGAAGGAAAGAAGGAAGGAAGGAAGGAAGGAAGGAAGGAGCAGGCTGGCTGCGGGAGTGTGGGAGTGTGGGAGACGTGACTGGGAGCCTGACCGGCCTCAGCTCCGCTCTGGCCTGCCTTCCCCTCGGACCCAGGAGCATTCGAGAACGACATGATTTCATCAGCGACACATAAACGAATAAATAAATAAATAATTCGAAAATCAAACACTGAGAGAACTCCATGATTTAATCCGCGATGAATACATAAGTACATAACTCGAAAATCCAAACCTCCGACACAAAAGTCCCGGCCGCTTCCGGTCTCGGTCCCGCCCCTTCCGGCGCCGGCCCCGCCCCGCAAAAAAAGAGGCTGTCCCCCTCCCTTGGCCGCTAGCGGCTCACCTGTACCTGCCTGTGACCCTACCTGGGGCTCGAACTCCTGACCTGCCTAACCTGCCTGCCTGACTCTACCCGCTACGCTACCGCGGCTGGCTTGCTCCGGACCGGGTTTCGGCCGCCCTTCAACCTCCGCCCCGCCCGCCCGCCCGCCCTCAATGCAGGTAAGCTCTTTAGCTTTAACCTAATCACGCGCTAACCTAATCACGTGCTAAATGAATCACGGCCTAATTGAATCATCCGCTAAACTAATCACGGCCTAATTGAATCACGGCCCGATTGAATCATCCGCTAAACTAATCACGGCCTAATTGAATCACGGCCTGATTGAATCACGGCCCGATTGAATCATCCGCTAAACTAATCACGGCCTGATTGAATCACGGCCTAATTGAATCATCCGCTAAACTAATCACGGCCTAATTGAATCACGGCCTGATTGAATCACGGCCTAATTGAATCATCCGCTAAACTAATCACGGCCTAATTGAATCACGGCCTGATTGAATCATCCGCTAAACTAATCACGGCATAATTGAATCACGGCCTAATTGAATCAAGGCCTAATTGAATCATCCCTTAACTTAATCATCCGCTAAACTAATCACGCGCTACATTAATCATGGCATAACTGGAATTATAGCCACACCGTAGCCCCAACGATAACTCTAAAAGGACCCGAACCCTGACCCTCAGGCAGAGGCTAACCCGGCCTCGGCGGTGGGGGTGCGGGGTGTCGGGGGGCAGGGGTACGCGAACCCTAACCCTAACCCTAAGCCTAACCCTAACCCTAAGCCTAACCCTAAGCCTAACCCTAACCCGGCCTCGGCGGTGGGGGTGCGGGGTGTCGGGGGGAAGGGGTACGCGAACCCTAACCCTAACCCTAACCCTAACCCTAACCCTAACCCGGCCTCGGGGCCGGGGGTGCGGGGTGTCGGGGGGACGGGGTACGCGAACCCTAACCCTAACCCTAACCCTAACCCTAACCCTAACCCTAACCCGGCCTCGGCGGTGGGGGTGCGGGGTGTCGGGGGGACGGGGTACGCGAACCCTAAGCCTAACCCTAACCCTAACCCTAACCCTAACCCTAACCCGGCCTCGGGGCCGGGGGTGCGGGGTGTCGGGGGGCAGGGGTACGCGAACCCTAACCCTAACCCTAACCCTAACCCTAACCCTAACCCGGCCTCGGCGGTGGGGGTGCGGGGTGTCGGGGGGACGGGGTACGCGAACCCTAACCCTAACCCTAACCCTAACCCTAACCCTAAGCCTAACCCTAACCCTAACCCGGCCTCGGCGGTGGGGGTGCGGGGTGTCGGGGGGACGGGGTACGCGAACCCTAACCCTAACCCTAACCCTAACCCTAATCCGGGGGTGCGGGGTGTCGGGGGGCAGGGGTACGCGAACCCTAACGCTAACCCTAAGCCTGACCCTAACCCTAACCCTAACCCGGCCTCGGCGGTGGGGGTGCGGGGTGTCGGGGGGCAGGGGTACGCGAACCCTAACCCTAACCTCCTAACCTAAGCCCTGGGGTACGCGAACCCTAACGCTAACCCTAAGCCTAACCCTAACCCTAACCCTAACCCGGCCTCGGCGGTGGGGGTGCGGGGTGTCGGGGGGCAGGGGTACGCGAACCCTAACCCTAACCCTAACCCTAACCCTAACCCTAACCCTAACCCGGCCTCGGCGGTGGGGGTACGGGGTGTCGGGGGGCAGGGGTACGCGAACCCTAACCCTAACCCTAACCCTAACCCTAACCCGGCCTCGGGGCCGGGGGTGCGGGGTGTCGGGGGGCAGGGGTACGCGAACCCTAACGCTAACCCTAAGCCTAACCCTAACCCTAACCCTAACCCGGCCTCGGCGGTGGGGGTGCGGGGTGTCGGGGGGCAGGGGTACGCGAACCCTAACCCTAACCCTAACCCTAACCCTAACCCTAAGCCTAAGCCTAACCCTAACCCTAACCCGGCCTCGGCGGTGGGGGTGCGGGGTGTCGGGGGGCAGGGGTACGCGAACCCTAACGCTAACCCTAAGCCTAACCCTAACCCTAACCCTAACCCGGCCTCGGCGGTGGGGGTGCGGGGTGTCGGGGGGCAGGGGTACGCGAACCCTAACCCTAACCCTAACCCTGACCCTAACCCTAACCCTAACCCGGCCTCGGCGGTGGGGGTACGGGGTGTCGGGGGGCAGGGGTACGCGAACCCTAACCCTAACCCTAACCCTAACCCTAACCCGGCCTCGGGGCCGGGGGTGCGGGGTGTCGGGGGGCAGGGGTACGCGAACCCTAACGCTAACCCTAAGCCTAACCCTAACCCTAACCCTAACCCGGCCTCGGCGGTGGGGGTGCGGGGTGTCGGGGGGCAGGGGTACGCGAACCCTAACCCTAACCCTAACCCTGACCCTAACCCTAACCCTAACCCGGCCTCGGCGGTGGGGGTACGGGGTGTCGGGGGGCAGGGGTACGCGAACCCTAACCCTAACCCTAACCCTAACCCTAACCCGGCCTCGGGGCCGGGGGTGCGGGGTGTCGGGGGCAGGGGTACGCGAACCCTAACGCTAACCCTAAGCCTAACCCTAACCCTAACCCTAACCCGGCCTCGGCGGTGGGGGTGCGGGGTGTCGGGGGGCAGGGGTACGCGAACCCTAACCCTAACCCTAACCCTAACCCTAACCCTAACCCTAACACTAACCCTAAACCCGTGATTTAATCAGCGATAAATAAATAAATAATTCAAAAATCAAAACCCCTGCCCGAAAAAAGTCGCGGGCGCTTCCGGTCTCTGTCCCGCCCCTTCCGGCGCCCGCCCCGCCCCGCAAAAAGAGAGGGTGTTCCTATCTCACCCCTAGCTCTAAGGACCCTGCCTACCTACCTACCTGCCTACCTACATCCTACACCCTACCTGGGATTCGAACTCCTGACCTGCCTGCCTAACCTGCCTGCCTACCTGCCTGCCTGACTCTACCCGCTACGCTACCGCGGCTGGCTTGCTCCGGACCGGGTTTCGGCCGCCCTTCAACCTCCGCCCCGCCCGCCCGCCCGCTCTCAATGCAGGGCAGGGAAGCTCTGTGGCCTTAACCTAATCACGCGCGAAATGAATCATGGCCTAATTGCATCAGCCGCTGAACTCATCACGGCCTGATTGAATCACGGCCTAATTGACTCGTGGCCTGATCGAATCGTCCCCTGAACGAATCACGGCCTGATTGAATCACCCCTTAATGTAATCGCCCGCTAAACTCATCACGCCCTAACCGAATCGTGGCCTAAACTAATCATCCCCTGAGCTAATCATGACCCTACGCTTGCGGGTGTGGATTTCGGGGGGGTGGGGGGTGACTTGCCTCAGCTCCGCTCTCGCCTGCCTTCCCCGCTCGGACCTAGGAGAGCCGGGGCCTCCCGGCAGAGGGCTCCGGACCCGCCCGGGCGTGTGTACAAACCGCCAAGGCCTCCCGCGAGCGAGCGAGCGAGCGAGCGAGCGAGCGAGGAGAGAGCTCTGTCCGAGGGGGAAGGGAAGCGCCCCGTGCTCGGGCCGCATTCCCACGCTGTGTGTGTGCTTGGCCGCCCAGACTCAGCGAGCGCGGCACGGAGGGGAATCGGGGTCCCAGGGCCCGCCCGCCCGCCCGCCCGCCTGCCCGCCTGCCCCTGGCTCGGGGAGAGGCGGCTCCACCGCCAGCCAGCCAGCCAGCCAGCCAGCCAGCCAGCCAGCGTGTTTTCCCTCCGTGTGTGTGTGCCGAGAAAGCGGCCGCCAGACTGGGCTTCTCCGGAGCTCTCCTCCAGAGCAGAGACGTGTGTGTGGATGTGGTGTGGGGGGCCTTCCTTCCGAGCGAGCCTGGATGGATGGGGAAGGAAGGACCGAGTGAGCTTCCACGCCGGCCGGCGGAGCTCCAGATCCGCGCCCGGGCGGGCGCGAGCGCGCGGAGCCCCGGCCGAGAGGCCGCTCAGTCTGCCCTGGGGGAGGGAGCCTCGCCGAGCCGTTCCCGGCTTCTAGCGTTCGCGCCCGGGAAGGAAGGAAGGAAGGAAGGAGCAGGCCGGCTGCGGGGGTGTGGGAGTGTGGGAGACGTGACGGGGAGCCTGACCGGCCTCAGCTCCGCTCTCGCCTGCCTTCCCCGCTCGGACCTAGGAGAGCCGGGGCCTCCCGGCAGAGGGCTCCGGACCCGCCCGGGCGTGTGTACAAACCGCCAAGGCCTCCCGCGAGCGAGCGAGCGAGCGAGCGAGCGAGCGAGGAGAGAGCTCTGTCCGAGGGGGAAGGGAAGCGCCCCGTGCTCGGGCCGCATTCCCACGCTGTGTGTGTGCTTGGCCGCCCAGACTCAGCGAGCGCGGCACGGAGGGGAATCGGGGTCCCAGGGCCCGCCCGCCCGCCCGCCCGCCTGCCCGCCTGCCCCTGGCTCGGGGAGAGGCGGCTCCACCGCCAGCCAGCCAGCCAGCCAGCCAGCCAGCCAGCCAGCGTGTTTTCCCTCCGTGTGTGTGTGCCGAGAAAGCGGCCGCCAGACTGGGCTTCTCCGGAGCTCTCCTCCAGAGCAGAGACGTGTGTGTGGATGTGGTGTGGGGGGCCTTCCTTCCGAGCGAGCCTGGATGGATGGGGAAGGAAGGACCGAGTGAGCTTCCACGCCGGCCGGCGGAGCTCCAGATCCGCGCCCGGGCGGGCGCGAGAGCGCGGAGCCCCGGCCGAGAGGCCGCCGCTCTGCCCTGGGGGAGCCTCGCCGAGCCGTTCCCGGCTTCTAGCGTTCGCGCCCGGGCGGGAGGGAGGGAAGGAAGGAAAGAAGGAAGGAAGGAAGGAAGGAAGGAAGGAGCAGGCTGGCTGCGGGAGTGTGGGAGTGTGGGAGACGTGACTGGGAGCCTGACCGGCCTCAGCTCCGCTCTGGCCTGCCTTCCCCTCGGACCCAGGAGCATTCGAGAACGACATGATTTCATCAGCGACACATAAACGAATAAATAAATAAATAATTCGAAAATCAAACACTGAGAGAACTCCATGATTTAATCCGCGATGAATACATAAGTACATAACTCGAAAATCCAAACCTCCGACACAAAAGTCCCGGCCGCTTCCGGTCTCGGTCCCGCCCCTTCCGGCGCCGGCCCCGCCCCGCAAAAAAAGAGGCTGTCCCCCTCCCTTGGCCGCTAGCGGCTCACCTGTACCTGCCTGTGACCCTACCTGGGGCTCGAACTCCTGACCTGCCTAACCTGCCTGCCTGACTCTACCCGCTACGCTACCGCGGCTGGCTTGCTCCGGACCGGGTTTCGGCCGCCCTTCAACCTCCGCCCCGCCCGCCCGCCCGCCCTCAATGCAGGTAAGCTCTTTAGCTTTAACCTAATCACGCGCTAACCTAATCACGTGCTAAATGAATCACGGCCTAATTGAATCATCCGCTAAACTAATCACGGCCTAATTGAATCACGGCCCGATTGAATCATCCGCTAAACTAATCACGGCCTAATTGAATCACGGCCTGATTGAATCACGGCCCGATTGAATCATCCGCTAAACTAATCACGGCCTGATTGAATCACGGCCTAATTGAATCATCCGCTAAACTAATCACGGCCTAATTGAATCACGGCCTGATTGAATCACGGCCTAATTGAATCATCCGCTAAACTAATCACGGCCTAATTGAATCACGGCCTGATTGAATCATCCGCTAAACTAATCACGGCATAATTGAATCACGGCCTAATTGAATCAAGGCCTAATTGAATCATCCCTTAACTTAATCATCCGCTAAACTAATCACGCGCTACATTAATCATGGCATAACTGGAATTATAGCCACACCGTAGCCCCAACGATAACTCTAAAAGGACCCGAACCCTGACCCTCAGGCAGAGGCTAACCCGGCCTCGGCGGTGGGGGTGCGGGGTGTCGGGGGGCAGGGGTACGCGAACCCTAACCCTAACCCTAAGCCTAACCCTAACCCTAAGCCTAACCCTAAGCCTAACCCTAACCCGGCCTCGGCGGTGGGGGTGCGGGGTGTCGGGGGGAAGGGGTACGCGAACCCTAACCCTAACCCTAACCCTAACCCTAACCCTAACCCGGCCTCGGGGCCGGGGGTGCGGGGTGTCGGGGGACGGGGTACGCGAACCCTAACCCTAACCCTAACCCTAACCCTAACCCTAACCCTAACCCGGCCTCGGCGGTGGGGGTGCGGGGTGTCGGGGGGACGGGGTACGCGAACCCTAAGCCTAACCCTAACCCTAACCCTAACCCTAACCCTAACCCGGCCTCGGGGCCGGGGGTGCGGGGTGTCGGGGGGCAGGGGTACGCGAACCCTAACCCTAACCCTAACCCTAACCCTAACCCTAACCCGGCCTCGGCGGTGGGGGTGCGGGGTGTCGGGGGGGACGGGGTAACGCGAACCCTAACCCTAACCCTAACCCTAACCCTAACCCTAAGCCTAACCCTAACCCTAACCCGGCCTCGGCGGTGGGGGTGCGGGGTGTCGGGGGGACGGGGTACGCGAACCCTAACCCTAACCCTAAACCCTAACCCTAATCCGGGGGTGCGGGGTGTCGGGGGGCAGGGGTACGCGAACCTAACCCTAACCCTAACCCTAACCCTAACCCGGCCTCGGCGGTGGGGGTGCGGGGTGTCGGGGGGACGGGGTTAACGCGAACCCTAAAGCCTAACCCTAACCCTACCCCTAACCCTAACCCGGCCTCGGCGGTGGGGGTGCGGGGTGTCGGGGGGCAGGGGTACGCGAACCCTAAGCCTACACCCTAACCCTAACCCTAACCCTAACCCGGCCTCGGGGCGGGGGTGCGGGGTGTCGGGGGGCAGGGGTACGCGAACCCTAACCCTAACCCTAACCTAAACCCTAATCCGGGGTGCGGGGGTGTCGGGGGGACGGGGTATCGCGAACCCTAAGCCTAACCCTGAACCCTAACCCTAACCCTAACCCCGGCCTCGGCGGTGGGGGTGCGGGGGTGTCGGGGTTGCAGGGGTACGCGAACCCTAACCCTAACCCTAACCCCTAACCCTAAAGCCCGGCCTCGGGGCCGGGGGTGCGGGCGGTGTCCGGGGGGGACGGGGTACGCGAACCCTAACCCTAACCCTAACCCAGTAACCCTAACCCTACCCTAACCGGCCTCGGCGGTGGGGGTGCGGGGTGCGGGGGGACGGGGTCGCGGAACCCTAAGGCCTAAACCCTGAACCCCTAACCCCTAACCCTAACCCTAACCTGGCCCTCGGGGGCGGGGGTGCGGGGGTGTCGGGGGCAGGTTACGGAACTTCCTAACCCTAACCCTAACCCTAACCCTAACCCCTAACCCGGCCTCGGGCGGTGGGGGGTGCGGGGTGTCGGCCGCTGGGGAACGCGCAGGTAACCCACCGCATACCCTAACCCTAACCCTAACCCCTAACACCCTAACCGCTACAGCCTAACCCTATTAACCTAGTCCTCGGCGCGCGGTGCGGCGGTGTCAGGGGACGGGGGTACGCGAACCCTAACCCTACCCTAACCCTAACCCTAATCGGGGGTGCGGGGTGTCGGGGGGCAGGGGTACGCGAACCCTAACGCTAACCCTAAGCCTGACCCTAACCCTAACCCTAACCCGGCCTCGGCGGTGGGGTGCGGGGTGTCGGGGGCAGGGGTACGCGAACCCTAACCCTAACCCTAACCCTAACCCTAACCCTAACCCTAAGCCTAACCCTAACCCTAACCCGGCCTCGGCGGTGGGGGTGCGGGGTGTCGGGGGGCAGGGGTACGCGAACCCTAACGCTAACCCTAAGCCTAACCCTAACCCTAACCCTAACCCGGCCTCGGCGGTGGGGGTGCGGGGTGTCGGGGGGCAGGGGTACGCGAACCCTAACCCTAACCCTAACCCTAACCCTAACCCTAACCCTAACCCGGCCTCGGCGGTGGGGGTACGGGGTGTCGGGGGGCAGGGGTACGCGAACCCTAACCCTAACCCTAACCCTAACCCTAACCCGGCCTCGGGGCCGGGGTGCGGGGTGTCGGGGGGCAGGGGTACGCGAACCCTAAC
>NW_020191779.1:0-47029 GCF_002263795.3 Bos taurus | reverse complement strand
AAATTTCAGGATAGACTCTTCAACTCTTCAAGACCAAGAAGCTTCCCTATCAAAACAGTCTCCAAGGACCAAGGGCGACACGCTCCGCCCCCCCCCCCCCCCTGCATGTACCACCTAAGAATGCGCTGGAATCCCTCTGTGCTCATCTTGCACATTGGTAAGCACTTGGGGGCTTCCACAGCACATTTTAGAACCTGAGAGTGTCTCCTGGCCATCCTAGGGGAGGGAAGAGGAAGTCAGCAGTGCAGTCCAGATGTGGTGGTGGATAGTCAGGGAAAAGGATGGGCCCAGGATGGGCTTGGGGGGTAGGGAAGAAAGTGTCCCTGGAAATTGCCGGAGGCAGGACTACATGTTCTGTCATCACCATGGGTCCCGAAGCCTGTGGAGAACATGGCTGAAGATCCAGAGCTTTTCAGGTGCCCACAGAGAATGGTTTCATCCACCATCTCCACAGGACATTTAAGGACCAGGCTCAAATAATAACGGAACTTGCGGAGATTTCGTAACGGGATATTTCCAAAGTATGTTTGTGGGACTGTCAATGCTAGGTCTCACAAGAGTTGCGTCTGAGTAAGGAATTCGATTCTCAAGCTTAGTAACCTGAGGGAACAACTCCCAGGAGGGTAGCTGCCAAAATCAGACTAGAAAATGTCAGTCGAAACTATGGACGCGACCCTCCTTCAAATGGGACGTCAAGCTCCACTTCACAGTAATAATAAGGCACCCTCATACCTTCCAGTATCCTAGCATACAAGGGCGCCTGTTCTCACCACTCTATGGTACTGACCCAAGAGGGAGACTGTCCCCTCCACCCCTCTGAACCTCCTCCTCCATATTCCTTGTCCTCACTGCGTAGCTTCCCATGCGCAGACTGTTCTGCACTTCCTTCTGCATTGTGGCACATGGGACCGCATTTTCAAAATCCCAGTCTGAGGCATACTCCCCTCCATCCCTTCGCTTCCTTCCTCCAGGGCCCAGTGAAGGCTGTAGAGAAAGAGAAGATATGGGAGGATGGAGCCCGGGGCCTTTTGTACCTCACTTGGGAAGTCCCAGCATGCTGTTCAAGTCAGGACACACCTCAGGGATGACCAGGTGGCTATGGCACAGGGTAGGATGATTGTAGGTGGGGACTCAGGGAGGTAGGGAGGGGAATTTTAAAGACAGAAAGGGAGTGGAGGGAAGGAGGGGTAAGATGAATGCAGAGAGACATACGGAGGTGTAGAACAATGGCAGAGGAAGACCTCATGTTGAGTTGACTCATCATCGGAAGGTGTAGTCACACAGCGTCCTTGCTCGTCTGCACACATCCCCTTCCTGGTTCTCAGCTGATGACCCGTGTCCTCTCCCCTGCTATCTTCACCTAGAATTATAGGGAACACCCTACATGGCACAACATGGCTCAATGCACCCACCAGCCCTTCTTTCTACCTATCAATTTCCAGCTTTCCTTTGTCTGTCACCAACCAACTAACGAGCCATCCACCATTCCTTTCAAAGGAAGGATTCTGGGTGCCCCTATCTCTCACATCGTTTGGAGAGATTCAAGTCTCTTTCGTGCGCTGGAGCATCTCCTCTAATGGCTTGGACAGCCATGCACCAAGTAGGGTGTTTGATTTGCTCAAGTACAACAGATGAACGTAGATGAGGAAACAGAGTGCAGGACTCCAAAAGGGTAATACTGAGAACATACCTGCCCTCTCCTAACCGCAGTCTCCCCTCCCTACACCATTGGTTTCCCCCACATTTGGGGCTAGTATCATTCTTCGATCCCTGCGGCCATGGACTGAATCCTGGATGGATGTTTCAGGGAGGATAGCTGTGGCTAATATTTCACTAACGTGTTCTATGTCGTTTTCAATATCACAACACGGCAATATTAAGGTCCCAGGAGAACCATAAGGAATGGGTATACAGGCTGAGAGGGTCCCCTATGCTGGGATACAACCTCCACTACCTTATAGGCCCAATGCCTCTCCCATGATCATCCATCTCTTTGAGTCTCTTACTCAAGAATCAGAACCCTCTACCCTCACCTGCCCTGCAGTACTACTATGTACGCCAACAGGGTCCATAAGCGCTGGAGTGCTCTGGATGTCCAGACCTTAGCTGGCAAGGCATCGTATGGTTTGTTCATGTGAGTATATTTATCTGTTCAGAGTATTAGGGATTGGGGTCAGCGAGCCCTGTGAGTGCTGAGGGTGAGTTTTTGGGGGAAAGAGGTGGTCTGGCTAATGAGGCATGCTTGTGTTCTAGTTCCTGCATTACCTGTTATCTGCGTCCAACTTTTTAGATGTTTTCATGTCTTCCTGCACAACTCGGGTGCATCACAGGGCTCAAACAATGATAAGATATCTGTAGAGAATCACAAAAGGGTTGGTAATTGCTCCAGAAATCTGTGATTGGGGATCAAGTCAAGACTCTATAGCCGCTCTTTCTCTGCCTCTCTTGCATCCCTTAGTAGCCCTTGACCATTTTTATTTCTATCAGATCTCATTATATTTTGAGTTTCATTTAAACTATTTTATTATTTATTCTTTTCATTATTATAGCCAGCGGCTTATTATTTCATTGGATATAATCAATAAATTTTGCTATTTCATATATATTCTTTGTATACACTTTAAGTGTTATGCAAATAATATTTTTAATTAACAGATTAATGACGATCCTTTTCTATTAACAAATTACAGCATCCAATGATTTTATTACAGATCCACAGATATATTTATGTATTTTAAAGAATATCAAGTACTTGAGACAGTAGAGATACAGAGCATTTATAGAGATCAGACATGTATTTAGATTATGAACACCTATAAGTATAATTATATATTTTGTTAATTAGTCAAACTATTAATTTTTATGTAAAATTCATTGTAATTTCCTTTTTTTTGTGTATATTGATTTTGTTGTATATGAAGTTCGTCTATTCTTTTATAATCAAACACACATTGATCAATTGGAGACATTATTGTTTTGTTGTTAGAGTTGATTTCCACACAGCACAATTACAGACATTTAACAATATCATTATTAAAAATCATTGTTTTTTATTTTTTGATTTCATCCGCAAGTCTAAATTTTCTACCAAAACCTAGATACTAATTATCCAATTGCGAAGGATTTACTCTTCGAACTGCAGTAATTAATTGTTGGCGGAGACCTTTTCTAATAGTCACTTATGCTGTCAAATTTATTACTTTATTTTCTGTTACTGATATATAAAATGCTTTAATTTCCTATTACTCTAAATGTTGTTTATCAGATCTTTAAACGCATTTACCTCATTCATATTCTTAATTTTTCTAATCACAAGATATTCAATATTAAATTTTTTTATCTTTAATATTGAATACTTGTGTACATTTAGAATTTTCACAAAAATATGTCTAAAGAGCAATAACATATTTGTTTAGCTTTTTATCTATCAGTGGAGAACATAATATAATGGAGAATATTATATATATTTTTTAATTTTTTGTATATTTTAATTTTATTATTTTTAATTTTCAAACTATTCATTTCTAATTTTATATTAATATTGATTGACTAATATTTATGATTTATTATTATTATATAATAAATAAGTTGATTTGATAAAAATTTTGTATAATAAAAGGTAAAACATAACATAAAGATTTATTAATCACTTTTTTTTTTTATTTTTATTGTATGTAAAATTACCATTTTATTCATAACACAGTAATTTTACTTATTATGTATTTAGATATAAATGTATGTACTTTTTCAATATTATTATATTATCATACTATTCGTATATCAGTATAGTTTTCAATTTTAGAGCACAACTGATAAAGGTTGAAGTCTAACAAAGAAGAGCACGAAGCTCGGGTATTACCCAAAGGCAATACGCCTGTTGGTCTGAACCGGTCACTTCCCAGCAGCAGCAAGACAGAGATTCAAAAGAAAGTGATGCTCGTATGGACATCCAAGGAAGATAGTAAGTGACCAGTCACCATGGCTGACATGTACCAACCAATGAACAACAAAACCTTGCAGTTAAATATGTCATTCTTCTCTCCAACTTGCCAGAGTAAAAAATGATTGGATCAGGTTAATGTTTGAGCAGTCTTTATTATAACGTTGGTATCATTTGGGAGAATGTAGAGAAGACTTTCTAAGCCTATATGGACCACTTTTTTCTTTCCACTTCCCCACAGTGCTCCCTATGCCATTCCATCCCATCACTGGAGAAGTAGTTTTCAGAGAAAAGACCAAATGCATGTTAACATGGAGACAGAGCAAAAGCCTCCGGAGAGAACAATGAAAACAAACAGACAGGATGAGACCTTGGGGAGCTGGTTCAAGATTATTGTGAGTATCCTGGCTAAATGAACCTAATATGTAGAAGATGACAGAGTCGTGTTGGATCTGTGTAGAGATGCTGGGAACTTTTCTGGGGCAGTGGTGTTGGTAATCTGTCTTGATATTACTAGGAGGTATCTTCTTAGATCATCTAAGGGCAGGTGCAGAGAAGCGGTATGAAGGAAACAGACTGACTGCAAGGAGGAGCATGGGAGAGGTTGACTGAAAGCAAAGGAGGAAGCCTACTGCCATGGGGATGGAGCATTTCATACCAGATGACGAAGTTTGGCTTGAGCCGGGTGTGGGAGGAGGTTGAGTCAGACAGTCTCTGACTGTCACTCTGTCTGTCCGTGACAAGAGTGACAGGCCAGGTGTACCTCATGTGGATCTCCTGGAACTTTGTAAAAGGAAGTACATGTGAAACATATTAAGTCAATTTTTTTTTTCAGGAAGCGTATCTGAATGCAAAGAAAGTGTATATAGAAAATCCTTCTCATACCAAAGTTAGTGATAACAGATATTGTTTTATCTTAAGAAATTATTTAAAACCTGAAAAACGGCCCTAAAGCAAGACACAGTTGGGTCTTACCTTAATCTTGGATTCCATTGTATCCATTCTCTTTCCCATTTGTTCTCTGATTCCTAGATTCCCTTTGGTATAAAATATGATGAGAAGTGGCTGATGAATTTGATTCAGAAGAAGTGCAGTGTCCCCTTTACTGCAGTCGAAGTAAGACAGGACATGGAGATGATGCGACAAACTGGGGTAGATTGCGGGCCCAGAGAAATGGCACTGGTCTCATGTTCTGCTTCTCCTGTCACTCTCCCTACAGTTTCACTATGAGAAAATGCAGGCCCAGTTCTTTGTAGAGAATGCCAACGTTGCCTGTGCATTGAAGAATGTCAGCGGCAAGATTTGCAATGAGGATAATGAAAAGGTGTGTGTCAAGGGCTGACTAAGGGCAAGAGGGCAGGAGAGCGGCATGGTCTTGCTTGATCCCATGCACAGATTTCCTGGAGCTTACCCAGCCCTTCTTGTGTTCTCTACAGATATCTATCTTTGTTGAGCCCTGTGATGCACCCCAGTCTGTGCAGAAGACACTGACATCTGAAAAGTTGGAGCAGATAAAGGTAATGCAGACTCAACACAAGCTGTGCCCTCATAGCCAGACCCACCTCTTCCCCCAACTCACCCTCAGACTCAGGCTCGCTGGACCCCATCCCTAACTCTGCAGCTCACCATGAACAAACCATACGATGCCTGCCAGCAAGCTCTTGACATCCAGAGACTCCGCTTTGGCCCTGGTATGGCTACAGTAGTGACTGCAGGGCAGGTGAGGGTAGAGGGTCTGTCTGAGTAGAGCACTCAGAGATGGTATCATGGGGAGGGCTTGGGCTTGGTGCTGGAGGTGTTCCAGCTGGGACCCTCTCAGCCTGTGTTTCCCTCCTTCTGGTTTCCTGGAGACTTTATACCGTGTGATATTGGAACGACATGGAACCGTAGAAATAGCACAGCTACCTCCCTGAACATCCATCCAGGGATCAGGCCCATGGTGAGGACCTAGCCCCAATGTTGGGACCAATGGTGAGGGAGGGAGACATTGGGTAGAAGAGGCAGATATGTCTCAGGTATTCCCTTTGGAGTCCTCACTCTGTTTCCTCATTCTAGCTTTCATCTTTGTACTTGAGCAACAAGAAACCCTACTTGGTGCATGGCCTGTCCACCATTAAGGAGATTGCTTCCACCACGAAGAACTTGAATCTCTCCAACACTGAGGTGAGGTGGGGCACCCAGATCCTCCTTCGAAAGGAATGTGGGAGGCCTTATGGGTGGCGACAGACAAAGGAAAGTGGATTTGTAGGGAAAGGAAGGGTGTGGGTGCAGAGCCATTTGGTCCATGTGGGTGTTCCCTATAATTCTAGGTGAAGATTGCAGGGGAGATGGACAAGGGTCATCAGCTGGAACCAGAAGGGATGTGTGCAGACAGAAGCGCTGTGTGCACCACCTTCCGTGATGAGTCAACCAACATGAGGTCTTCCTCTGCCTTGTCTCTACACCCCTATGTCTCTCTCATCTCTCCCCTCCTCCCTCCACTCCCTTTCTGTCTTTATTCCCCTCCCTACCTCCTGAGTCCCACCTCAATCACCTCCCTGCCATAGCACCTGGTCATCCCTGAGGTGTGTCCTGACTTGACAGCATGCTGGACTCCCAAGTGAGGTAGCAAAGCCCCGGGCTCCCATCCTCCCATATCTTCTTTTCTCTACAGCCTTCACTGGGCCCTGGAGGAAGGAAGGAAGGGATGGAGGGGAGTAAGGCCTGCAGACTGGATTTGAAGTGCCGGTCCCTGTGGCACTGCAGAAGGGAGTCAGAACAGTCTGGCTGGGAGCTACGCAGAGGAAAGGAAATGGAGGAGGAGGTTCAAGGAAGGGGTGGAGGGGACAGTCTCCCTCTTGGTCCATCCATAGAGTGGTGACCAGGGCCCTTGAATGCTAGGATACTGAGGTGTGAGGGTGCTGTGATTACTGTAAGTGACTTGCTCCCATGAGGAGGGTCGCGTCCATAGTTTCACTGACATTTTTCTTTTGTCTTGATTTTGGCAGCACCCTCCTGGAGTTGTTCCCCAGGTTACTAAGCTTGGTAAGTGCATTCCTTGATCAGACGCCTCTAACTAGTACTGACAGTGCCCTGAAACTACTCGGAAACCCGTTAGGACCTGTCCAAGTTCCGTTTTTTAGCCTGGCCCTTAAATGTCCTGTGGGAGGGGGGTGTACCATTCTCTGTGGGCACCTGAAAAGGCTCTGGATCTTCAGCCATGTTCTCCACAGGCTTCGGGGACCCATGGTGATGACAGAACATGTAGTCCTGCCTCCGGCATTTCCAGGGACACTTTCTTCCCTACCCCCAGCCCATCCTGGGCCCATCCTTTTCCCTGACTATCCACCACCACATCCTGGACTGCACTGCTGACTTCCTCTTCCCTCCCCTAGGATGGCCAGGAGACACTCTCAGGTTCTAAATGTGCTGTGGAAGCCCCCAAGTGCTTACCAATGTGCAAGGTGAGCACAGAGGATCCAGCAGGATTCTAGGTGGTACATGAGGAGGTGTCAGCCCTGGTCCTGAGGACTGTTTTGATTCTAGGGAAGCTTCTTTGGATCTGAAGAGTTGAAGAGTCTAATCCTGAAATTCCTGCAGCAGTAAGTACTCCTGAGAATCTGAGCAAGGGGAGGGCTAGGACAGGGGAGGCCACCAAAGCTCCAGACCACACAGATGTACTGTCTTCACTGCTCCCCCTCAGGTATTACTTGATCCATGACTATGGGGACCGCCAGGGACTCCTGGGTGCTTATCATGAGGAGGCCTGCTTCTCCCTGGCCATTCCATTCCAACCCAAGGACCCAGCTCTGTGAGTATCACAGCCTAGACTCTTCCCCCAGGCCATGTGGTTCCCCAGTAGATGCAGGCCAGCTCCTGCTGACACCTATGGTGGCCGGACCACCACCTACTGTTCCTCTCTGTCTCCTAGAAGCAGCACGTGTGCTTACTTCTTGGACAACAGGAATATGAAGATACTCAAGGACCCCAGTGAGTGTGTGGTGGGAAGACTGGGCCAGAAAGGGTGGTAAGGGGGCCAATCATAGGGTCCATGGCATGGCAGACATGACCTTTGCTTTCTTCCCCTCCCCCACAGACCTGCGTGTCCAGATGATGAAACACACAAAACATGACATTGTGCATACCCTCTGTGCGTTGCCCAAAACTCAGCATGACTTCAGCTCCTTCGTGGTGGACATGTGTTTTCAGATGGTGAGCAGGTGCTCCTCCCTTGGTGTTGGGCGGGGGGGCGGGACAGGAAGCACATCGTAGGGAAGATGTTTAGGGGTAGCTGAGTAACTAGGTTGGTCTCTCTCAGGAAATGATGCTCTGCTTCTCTGTCAACGGGGTGTTCAAGGAAGGTATGTGTAGATCCTTCCCCCCATCATGGACCCCCTCCACCAAAACCCTTCCAGTTTCCCTCCAGTCCACTCCTCTCCACTCCCCTTTCCTCTCCTCTGCTCCCCTCCAGCCCTCAAGTCTTCCCACAGTTCAGGTTTGAAGTGCGTCCGTGCCTGCCCTTTCTAGCCTGGGCATTGGTGACATAGGATGTCGAGTTTAGTGGCTCCCATCCCAGATCCTTACATTGAGAACTTGGGCCATTATAGTTTCCTCATTTGCAAAATGGAGTCATAATGTGCACCTCTTGGGCAGGTGTGAAAAATGCATCACATGAACTTGTGAAGCTTTTGTCATGGAACATGTTATTGGGAGCAGACGGCTCCTACAGTTGCCCTCCCCATTCCCAACACCCTGGCTCCCCAAGGGAACAACTGTCCCCTCAGCCTAACTGTCAAGTCAGACCCTGACTGGGGAATGACATGGGAGCCTGTAAATTATGTGGGGGCTGTAAGGGGTACTCTTACTCTTTGTTGTTGAAGTGGAAGGAACGTCTCCTGGCTGTGTGCGTGCCTTCACCCGGACCTTCATTGCTACCCCTGCCAGCCCTTCCAGGTGAGAGCCGTGTTCTGGGCAGAAATCCCCATCCAGCCTGGGCTCAGGGTCCTGGGTATGTGGATGCAGACCTTAGGTTTACTCAGTATTATGGAAAGTCAGCAGGGAGAGCCAAGGACCAGTCTAGCCTAGTGGTTAGGAAGAGTATGGGCTCTGGAATCGGCATATAGGCTCTTTCCTTGACTCAACACTCACTGTGTGACCTTGGTCAAGTCCTATGATCTGTCTGTGACTCAGTGTCTTCTTCTGAAAATGGGGATCAGACTGTACACTCTTCTACTGGAGTGTACTGGGCTACTGTTCAGGGTAATTGTAAAGTTGTTCCTGGGTTGGGGATCAGCCTATCCACTGAGTGAAGCTGGTAGACAATCTCTCCGAAGGTGGGCTCTATGCAAGGGGCAGAGTAACAGTCAAGGAGCCTGTGGACAGACACAGGAGGGGGATGGAAGGAATCTGGTTGCTGACTGGCAGTGGGAGCAGTCAAGACTGGGGGTGTGGGTGGTTTATCCATCAGTTGTCCAAATATGCATTTTCTCCCCAGTGTTTGTATAGTGAATGACGAGCTGTTTGTGAGCAAAGCCAGTCCCAGTGAGGCTCAGCATCTGCATTCTCCATCCCAGTACCTACACTCACCTCCAGTTCCACGCACACCCTCTCCCAGGAGCAGCAGGAAATGGTGCAGGCTTTATTCATCACGTCTGGGATGAAACTTGAGTAGCCTCAGAAGGAAGTGCTAGGTGTGCATGGGGACAGAAAGGAGCTGGCAGGAGTAGAGGAGCTAATAAGTGGATCTTGCAGATAACTGTTTTTGCTTATTTACTTTACTCATTAATACCCTGCACATGTCATTCTCAATACAAATTAATTTACCTAGTTGTTTTGAATAGGTGTGCATTACTTTTCTGAACTCCATGAACCTTATTCTTTTATTGACAGACATTTGGTTTTCAGGAAATTTACCCATTACACACTGAGCTCACTCTGCTGCATATGTCACAGTAAACATGGAAGCTGCTTCTGACCCATCGTTTAGGAAATGACACTGTATGGTCAGTGTATCCACTTTGTTCCTAATAGATACTACCTGTTCTTCCTCCATCTCAGGTGCCATTCTGGCAACCACTGAGATTAATACAGGTGCCATTCAGGTTCTCCCTCTTCCCATGGTGAGGTCTGGGAATTCAAGCCAAGAGGCCAGGTGGTCAGCAAATGAGACTCAGGCCTCCTAGTTCTGTTCATTTTCCAACTCTCTCCCTTCATTTCCTCCAAGCCTAGCACAAGATCCTAGAGCAAGCCTTCACACAGACTTGATCTAGGATCCCAAAAACAGTCTTGACAAGAAACCCTTGGGTTTCATCATCTTCATCCTCATCATCTTTGCTGTATCTTACATCCGATCTGAGAATATCCCTGTGACTAAGCCGTAGGTCTGCTTGGAGCTCAGAAGCCAACACTTAACTGACAGTCATCCACCCAAAAGGCTAGTTTTTCTGTGTATTTGTCCCAATCAGGTGATCTTCCTGACCCAGGGATCGAACCAACATCTTTTGTATCTCCTGTACTGGCAGGCATTGTTTACCACTGAGCCATCAGGGAAGCCTTCTAAATGAATTAAAATCTGCTTATCTGGAATATTTTGGGTTGGCCAAAATGCTCTTTTGGGTTTTGCCATAAGATGTTAGGGAAAAGTCCAAACAAACTGTTTGGGCAAGCCAATATTTAAAGCAACTGAATGTGTGAAAATTGAGTTTGGTGCTGGCTGGCTTTTTGGCTAATGGATTCCAGCTTGTTGTGAAGACATAAAGAGAGACCATCTTTGGCCCCGTCATATAACAATGTCTGTGTTGGAAAATAAATTGGTGTGTTTTTTCCAAGTATGAGTGTGTTCATAGGAATATGCTTGTGTCATTAAATAAATGTGCAAGTTCATGCATGTAAGTGAACAGGTGATAACATACAGGGATATTAGCATGCTTGTGTATGTAAGTGAAAATGCAAGCATGCTTATTTGTCTCACTTTTTTTTCTGCCCATGCCATGTGCCTCATGGCACTTAGTTTCTGGACCAGGGATTGAACCCAGGGCCACAGCGGTGAACGTGTAGAGTACTAACTACTGGACTTCCAGGGAATTTCCATATGATATTTTAAAAGCACTTCTGACCCTAAAACAACAAAGGTTTTAACAGTGCAGATCCACATAAATGCAAATTTGTTCAATAGCAAGTACTACACAATATGTATTAGTTGTGAGGTAAAATCCTGGATTCACAGGAACCTGATATTCAAAGAGTAAACCATATATTATATATATTTAAGTGCACATGGAGGGTCCGTACCCCTAACCCCTGCATCACACAAGGGTCAATGACATTAGTATATTTGAGTGAATGAATTTGTGAGAGTGTATATGAGTAAATGCGTGAGCTTCTTTGTGCATGTGAACACATTCCTATTTCTGAGCATGTTAATGTATATGTGAGTATGAACGTAGAATGTAAGCATGACAATGATTGATTTTCCCAGCACATTGATGTGAATGTATTAGTAGTTACTGTGAGCAAATAAGTGTATGACCATGTCTGTGCAAGTGAATGTGACCTTGTACATGTATATAAGCACATGTGAGAGTGACCGTGGTGCCTATTCAAATATGAGTTTACATTTGTAAAGTGAATGGGACTTTTCCTATGGATGAGTGAATTTGTGACCATGGACATGAATGTTACCATATTCGTGTGTATGTGAATGAATATGTGTATGAGCATGTGAAAGCAGAGTATATTTCTGTGAGCTAATGTGCAAGTGTGTGCATGTGAGTGTATTAGAGCATCTGTGTGTGTGTGTGTAAATGTGTGAACTTCATGTTAAGTGTGAGCATATTCATCTGTAAGCATATGAATACAATGTTCTTTGTGAGTATGTTGTACCTGGGGAAATGTATGAATATGTGATCAGGAACATATAGAATGTGTGTGTGTGTGTGTGTGTGAATGTGAGAAGGTTTGAGGGAATGCATGTATAAGCATGCATTTTATTGAGTGAATGTGTTTAGTTCAGTTGTTCAGTTGTGTCCGACTATTTGTGACCCCATGGACTGCAGCACACCAGGCCTCCCGATCCATCACCAACTTCTGGAGTTTACTCAAACTCATGTCCATTGAGTTAGTGATGCCATCCAACCATCTCATCCTCTGCCGTCCCCTTCTCCTCCTGCCTTCAATCTTTTGCAGCATCAGGGTCATTTCACCCTGCAGCAGTAAGTACTCCTGAGAATCTGAGCAAGGGGACGGCTAGGACAGGGGAGGCCACCAAAGCTCCAGACCACACAGATGTACTGTCTTCACTGCTCCCCCTCAGGTATTACTTGATCCATGACTATGGGGACCGCCAGGGACTCCTGGGTGCTTATCATGAGGAGGCCTGCTTCTCCCTGGCCATTCCATTCCAACCCAAGGACCCAGCTCTGTGAGTATCACAGCCTAGACTCTTCCCCCAGGCCATGTGGTTCCCCAGTAGATGCAGGCCAGCTCCTGCTGACACCTATGGTGGCCGGACCACCACCTACTGTTCCTCTCTGTCTCCTAGAAGCAGCACGTGTGCTTACTTCTTGGACAACAGGAATATGAAGATACTCAAGGACCCCAGTGAGTGTGTGGTGGGAAGACTGGGCCAGAAAGGGTGGTAAGGGGGCCAATCATAGGGTCCATGGCATGGCAGACATGACCTTTGCTTTCTTCCCCTCCCCCACAGACCTGCGTGTCCAGATGATGAAACACACAAAACATGACATTGTGCATACCCTCTGTGCGTTGCCCAAAACTCAGCATGACTTCAGCTCCTTCGTGGTGGACATGTGTTTTCAGATGGTGAGCAGGTGCTCCTCCCTTGGTGTTGGGCGGGGGGGCGGGACAGGAAGCACATCGTAGGGAAGATGTTTAGGGGTAGCTGAGTAACTAGGTTGGTCTCTCTCAGGAAATGATGCTCTGCTTCTCTGTCAACGGGGTGTTCAAGGAAGGTATGTGTAGATAGATCCTTCCCCCCATCATGGACCCCCTCCACCAAAACCCTTCCAGTTTCCCTCCAGTCCACTCCTCTCCACTCCCCTTTCCTCTCCTCTGCTCCCCTCCAGCCCTCAAGTCTTCCCACAGTTCAGGTTTGAAGTGCGTCCGTGCCTGCCCTTTCTAGCCTGGGCATTGGTGACATAGGATGTCGAGTTTAGTGGCTCCCATCCCAGATCCTTACATTGAGAACTTGGGCCATTATAGTTTCCTCATTTGCAAAATGGAGTCATAATGTGCACCTCTTGGGCAGGTGTGAAAAATGCATCACATGAACTTGTGAAGCTTTTGTCATGGAACATGTTATTGGGAGCAGACGGCTCCTACAGTTGCCCTCCCCATTCCCAACACCCTGGCTCCCCAAGGGAACAACTGTCCCCTCAGCCTAACTGTCAAGTCAGACCCTGACTGGGGAATGACATGGGAGCCTGTAAATTATGTGGGGGCTGTAAGGGGTACTCTTACTCTTTGTTGTTGAAGTGGAAGGAACGTCTCCTGGCTGTGTGCGTGCCTTCACCCGGACCTTCATTGCTACCCCTGCCAGCCCTTCCAGGTGAGAGCCGTGTTCTGGGCAGAAATCCCCATCCAGCCTGGGCTCAGGGTCCTGGGTATGTGGATGCAGACCTTAGGTTTACTCAGTATTATGGAAAGTCAGCAGGGAGAGCCAAGGACCAGTCTAGCCTAGTGGTTAGGAAGAGTATGGGCTCTGGAATCGGCATATAGGCTCTTTCCTTGACTCAACACTCACTGTGTGACCTTGGTCAAGTCCTATGATCTGTCTGTGACTCAGTGTCTTCTTCTGAAAATGGGGATCAGACTGTACACTCTTCTACTGGAGTGTACTGGGCTACTGTTCAGGGTAATTGTAAAGTTGTTCCTGGGTTGGGGATCAGCCTATCCACTGAGTGAAGCTGGTAGACAATCTCTCCGAAGGTGGGCTCTATGCAAGGGGCAGAGTAACAGTCAAGGAGCCTGTGGACAGACACAGGAGGGGGATGGAAGGAATCTGGTTGCTGACTGGCAGTGGGAGCAGTCAAGACTGGGGGTGTGGGTGGTTTATCCATCAGTTGTCCAAATATGCATTTTCTCCCCAGTGTTTGTATAGTGAATGACGAGCTGTTTGTGAGCAAAGCCAGTCCCAGTGAGGCTCAGCATCTGCATTCTCCATCCCAGTACCTACACTCACCTCCAGTTCCACGCACACCCTCTCCCAGGAGCAGCAGGAAATGGTGCAGGCTTTATTCATCACGTCTGGGATGAAACTTGAGTAGCCTCAGAAGGAAGTGCTAGGTGTGCATGGGGACAGAAAGGAGCTGGCAGGAGTAGAGGAGCTAATAAGTGGATCTTGCAGATAACTGTTTTTGCTTATTTACTTTACTCATTAATACCCTGCACATGTCATTCTCAATACAAATTAATTTACCTAGTTGTTTTGAATAGGTGTGCATTACTTTTCTGAACTCCATGAACCTTATTCTTTTATTGACAGACATTTGGTTTTCAGGAAATTTACCCATTACACACTGAGCTCACTCTGCTGCATATGTCACAGTAAACATGGAAGCTGCTTCTGACCCATCGTTTAGGAAATGACACTGTATGGTCAGTGTATCCACTTTGTTCCTAATAGATACTACCTGTTCTTCCTCCATCTCAGGTGCCATTCTGGCAACCACTGAGATTAATACAGGTGCCATTCAGGTTCTCCCTCTTCCCATGGTGAGGTCTGGGAATTCAAGCCAAGAGGCCAGGTGGTCAGCAAATGAGACTCAGGCCTCCTAGTTCTGTTCATTTTCCAACTCTCTCCCTTCATTTCCTCCAAGCCTAGCACAAGATCCTAGAGCAAGCCTTCACACAGACTTGATCTAGGATCCCAAAAACAGTCTTGACAAGAAACCCTTGGGTTTCATCATCTTCATCCTCATCATCTTTGCTGTATCTTACATCCGATCTGAGAATATCCCTGTGACTAAGCCGTAGGTCTGCTTGGAGCTCAGAAGCCAACACTTAACTGACAGTCATCCACCCAAAAGGCTAGTTTTTCTGTGTATTTGTCCCAATCAGGTGATCTTCCTGACCCAGGGATCGAACCAACATCTTTTGTATCTCCTGTACTGGCAGGCATTGTTTACCACTGAGCCATCAGGGAAGCCTTCTAAATGAATTAAAATCTGCTTATCTGGAATATTTTGGGTTGGCCAAAATGCTCTTTTGGGTTTTGCCATAAGATGTTAGGGAAAAGTCCAAACAAACTGTTTGGGCAAGCCAATATTTAAAGCAACTGAATGTGTGAAAATTGAGTTTGGTGCTGGCTGGCTTTTTGGCTAATGGATTCCAGCTTGTTGTGAAGACATAAAGAGAGACCATCTTTGGCCCCGTCATATAACAATGTCTGTGTTGGAAAATAAATTGGTGTGTTTTTTCCAAGTATGAGTGTGTTCATAGGAATATGCTTGTGTCATTAAATAAATGTGCAAGTTCATGCATGTAAGTGAACAGGTGATAACATACAGGGATATTAGCATGCTTGTGTATGTAAGTGAAAATGCAAGCATGCTTATTTGTCTCACTTTTTTTTCTGCCCATGCCATGTGCCTCATGGCACTTAGTTTCTGGACCAGGGATTGAACCCAGGGCCACAGCGGTGAACGTGTAGAGTACTAACTACTGGACTTCCAGGGAATTTCCATATGATATTTTAAAAGCACTTCTGACCCTAAAACAACAAAGGTTTTAACAGTGCAGATCCACATAAATGCAAATTTGTTCAATAGCAAGTACTACACAATATGTATTAGTTGTGAGGTAAAATCCTGGATTCACAGGAACCTGATATTCAAAGAGTAAACCATATATTATATATATTTAAGTGCACATGGAGGGTCCGTACCCCTAACCCCTGCATCACACAAGGGTCAATGACATTAGTATATTTGAGTGAATGAATTTGTGAGAGTGTATATGAGTAAATGCGTGAGCTTCTTTGTGCATGTGAACACATTCCTATTTCTGAGCATGTTAATGTATATGTGAGTATGAACGTAGAATGTAAGCATGACAATGATTGATTTTCCCAGCACATTGATGTGAATGTATTAGTAGTTACTGTGAGCAAATAAGTGTATGACCATGTCTGTGCAAGTGAATGTGACCTTGTACATGTATATAAGCACATGTGAGAGTGACCGTGGTGCCTATTCAAATATGAGTTTACATTTGTAAAGTGAATGGGACTTTTCCTATGGATGAGTGAATTTGTGACCATGGACATGAATGTTACCATATTCGTGTGTATGTGAATGAATATGTGTATGAGCATGTGAAAGCAGAGTATATTTCTGTGAGCTAATGTGCAAGTGTGTGCATGTGAGTGTATTAGAGCATCTGTGTGTGTGTGTGTAAATGTGTGAACTTCATGTTAAGTGTGAGCATATTCATCTGTAAGCATATGAATACAATGTTCTTTGTGAGTATGTTGTACCTGGGGAAATGTATGAATATGTGATCAGGAACATATAGAATGTGTGTGTGTGTGTGTGTGTGTGTGTGTGTGAATGTGAGAAGGTTTGAGGGAATGCATGTATAAGCATGCATTTTATTGAGTGAATGTGTTTAGTTCAGTTGTTCAGTTGTGTCCGACTATTTGTGACCCCATGGACTGCAGCACACCAGGCCTCCCGATCCATCACCAACTTCTGGAGTTTACTCAAACTCATGTCCATTGAGTTAGTGATGCCATCCAACCATCTCATCCTCTGCCGTCCCCTTCTCCTCCTGCCTTCAATCTTTTGCAGCATCAGGGTCATTTCAAATGAGTCAGTTCTTGAGCTTGTCAATAGGCATATGGGGTCAGAGGGAGGGAGCATGGACCAAGGTCAAAGTCTGGGGATTGTCAGATGTAGATAATACACATTATCTCTGAGGCACTTCACCAGTATCTTTCACATTCTGATCTGTTTTACACTTGATATCTTAGTTGGGAGAGGATGGGATACATTATCCTTTTTTGTCATGCAGATCTGAGACATATGAGAAAAAGATAGTCCCTGGATTGATTTGACCCTGCTTATGTTGTCAGCCTGCTTATTTAACTTACATGCAAAGTATAAGCCCTCAAGCAGCTGCTGTTCACAACACTCTGGCTTCCAGGTCTCTGGCCCAGTGGGAAGAAGCTGTGCAAGCTTCACCCTGGCACCTCCTCCTCTTCTTCTCACTGCCCCTTCTCAAAGAACATTAAATGTGCTAACTGAACCTGAATGGGACAAAGTTGTTAAGGCGTCTGCTGGTGAACTTGTTGGGGAAGAGGAAGAATGGATTAGTCTTAGACACTACTTCACCTGTGACACAAAGACTCGATTCAGTCTGGTGTGAGCATGCACAGGGAGATCTAGGAGTCCCCAAACTCTGAGGCCGTTGAACCAAATTCCCCAAAGTCCTGCCTGAAGAGAGGGAGAGGTGGGAGGAGAGGTGACTCTCACGGGGTAAGTGCCACTGCCTGGATCCTTCTTGCCACTGATTACCTCACAGACCAGGGGATGGGCTTGGGCTCAACTTGCCTGTGGAGTATGCACTGGTTTGAATGGGTTTCAAGGACTGTTGACATGAAACTACCACTTTTCTTGGCAGCACTTTCTTTCACATTCTCACTGTTCTTTATCCTCATCCCTCATCCTTTCTCCTTACTACTCTACTCATCTGTGTCCAGTTTCAGCTCTCATTCTCCTGCTGCCTCTCACTTTCTTCCATTAAATGCAATTCACAATGTAACCCAGTAATGCTCACTCCTTGAATCCTAGAGCTTCACTCTCTTTCACATTCAAGTTGCGAATATCTTCTCAGGTCCTCTTTTATCCCAGAGTGACACCCCGGCAATTTTAACCTTGCCCTTGCAGTACTTACAGGCCCCTGGCAGATGCTGGCCATCCTCTTCTCCTGCTCTTTGGGGCTGAGCATCCTTCCTCTCCAGATGATGCTGCAGTTGTAGGCCAGGCAGAGAACCTACGTCCTAGGATACCTGTACCAGAGTGTTCATGTTTGTTCTCTGCTTTCCCCAAACCTGCCACACACTCCATTCATATGCAACTGTCCCACCTACTGGCCTCCCCAACACACACACACACACACACACACACACACACACACACAACAACAACAGCTTGAGACTTAGTGCCTGCTATGCTGTGTTCTGTCTAAACAAAGTCTAAAGGTGTTCTTGCATTTCCTTCTTCATCCAGTTCAGTTCAGTTCAGTTAGTCATGTCCGACTCTTTTTTGACCCCATGGACTGCAGCACGCCAGGCCTCCCTTTCTGTCACCAACTCCCGGAGTTTACTCAGACTCATGTCCATTGAGTCGCTGATGCCATCCAACCATCTCATCCTCTGTTGTCCCCTTTTCCCCTTCTCCTCCTGCCTTCAATCTTTCCCAGCATCAGGGTCTTTTCAAATGAGTCAGTTCTTCACATCAGGTAGCCAAAGTATCGGAGTTTCAGCTTCAGCATAAGTCCTTCCAATGAATTTTCAGGACTGATTTCCTTTAGGATTGACTGGTTCGATCTCCTTGCAGTCCAAGGGACTCTCAAGAGTCTTCTCCAACACCACAGTTCAAAAGCATCGATTCTTCTGTGCTCAGCTTTCTTTATAGTCCAACTCTCACATCCATACATGACTACTGGAAAAATCATAGCTTTGACTAGACGGACCTTTGTTGGCAAAGTAATGCCTCTGCTTTTTAATAAGCTGTGTGGGTTTGTCATAGCTTTTCTTCCAAGGAGCAAGTGTCTTTTAATTTCATGGCTGCAGTCACCATTTGCAGTGATTTTGGAGCCCACAAAAATAAAGTCTCTCACTGTTTCCCCATCTATTTGCCATGAAATGATGGGCCAGATGCCATGATCTTAGTTTTCTGAATGTTGAGCTTTAACTTTTTCACTCTCCTCTTTCACTTTCATCAAGAGGCTCTTTAATTCTTCGCTTTCTGCCATAAGGGTGGTGTCATCTGCATATCTGAGGTTATTAATTTTTCTCCCAGCAATCTTGATTCCAGCTTGTGCTTCATCCAGCCCAGTGTTTCTCATGATGTACTCTGCAAATAAGTTAAATAATCAGGGTGACAATATAAGCTGGGTGGCCAAGCCTTCACCCAAGGCTTGGCCAAATCAATCCAGGGACCACCTTTTTCTCATATGCCCCTGATCTGAATGACAAAAAAGGATAATGTATCCTACCCTCTCCCAACTAAGGTATCAGGTGTAAACAGATCAGAATCTGAAAGACACCGGTGAAGTGCCTCAGAGATAATGTGTATTATCTACATCTGACAATCCTCAGGCTTTGACCTAGGTCCATGCTCCCTCCCTCTGACCCTAGATGCCTACTGACATACTATCTTGCTGAAAACAATGGGAAAATGTGCTTACTGTTTTTAAATTGCTGCTGTTAGCCTTTTCTGAAATACAGGAGAACATGAGGTAGCAAGTCATGAAGTAGCAACTCCCATGACATCTAAGACTCCCATGAGGGAGCAAATCTCCTGACACGCACCAGTGCTTGGCCCAACTCACCCAAAAGTTATCAAGCAAGGGGAATTGTCTGTGCTCCAACACCTGAATTCTCCTATACCCAGTCCTCTGGCCCTCAGTCTCCTCCCTAGGGGCCCCACCTAGAAGTACTGTCTTTATAAGGTAAGGTACAGGATCTTGCTCTCTGCCTTCTCCATGTCAGCATCCCAGCCCATAGGTACACACTCACCCTGGAACATGTGCCCCACACCTTATCCCCTCACCTTCTGGAGGGAACAATGGAACAAAAGGAAAGCAATAGTCACCTGATTCACCTCCAAAACTCAGGGCCCATGGCAGTGACCTTGGTTTTCAAGGAAGCTCCCGGGGCAAACATGTTACCCTCACTGGTTTAAACATAGGTGCCAAATCCTCACAGTTGTGTGCTCTTTAGGGTAGAGTCCCTGGAAATTCGGTATTTGCATTCATTAACCTCATAGATTTCATATGTAGTTCAACCTCCTGTGTGTGTGTGTGTGTGTGTGTGTGTATGTATATGTATGCTAAGTTGCTTCAGTCATGTCTGAGTCCGCAACTCCATGGACTGTAGACCACCAGGTTGGTCTGTTCATGTGATTCTCCAAGCAAAAATACTGGAGTGGGTTGCCATGCCCTCCTCCAGGGAATCCTCCCAATCCAGGATTGAACTTGCCTCTCTTATATCTCCTGCATTGGCAGGAGGGTTCTTTATCACTAGCACCATCTGGGAATCCTTTGTTCAACCTTCTGCTAAGTCGCTTCAGTCATGTCCGACTCTGTGCGACCCCATAGACGGCAACCTACCAGGCTCCCCCGTCCCTGGGATTCTCCAGGCAAGAACACTGGAGTGGGTTGCCATTTCCTTCTCCAGTGCATGAAAGTGAAAAGTGAAAGTGAAGTCGCTCAGTCGTGTCCAACTCTGAGCGATCCCATGGACTGCAGCCTACCAGGCTCTTCCATCCATTGGATTTTCCAGGCAAGAGTACTGGAGTGGGGTGCCATTGCCTTCTCCGGTTCAACCTTCTATACAACCTCTATTCAATGTACCCTTTTTTTGTCATTGATTTATGGTTCCAGGTGGGCCCTGGGCAAGAGAATACTACTATTCTGTGGAATCAGGGTGGGTTTCCTGTCACATCGAGCTGTGTGGTCCAGGCTACCTGCCCTTTCCAAGGGGAAGGCTCAGAGTGAATACGGAAATAAACTGACTCATTAGCGTCATGGTGGCTTGTGTTTATGTTTCCTCACCATTTCTCATGTCTGATCTAGAAATCTCAATGCTAGGCTAGTTTGGATTTTATTTGACAGCTAATGTGATTACCAGTTCTTGACATAATCAGGCTTGATTTATAAAGATCATGCTGACTGCAGTGTGTTGAACAGACTAGAGGGACCAACACTAATAACAGAGAGTAAAGAAGTTGGGATGTTGTTGCAGTAATTCGGGAGGCAGATGTCAAAGGGCTGCCCTGGGAGTGGCTTATGATCAATGCAGAGATGAGTACAGAGGTGGGATGTTTGCTGGAGGTTGAACCAACAGGCAAGCAACTGGGTCTGGGTAGGTGAGGTAGACAAGACAGAGATCATGTGCTCAGTTTTTAACAAACTCAATAGAGTAAGAAGCCAGGGTACAGGAGCCTTCCCTATAGAGCCTGACTGATGGAGCAGAAAATTTTACCTTGGGCAGCATAGAACCCTTGGCCTGCATACCCAGGGTGTGTGCTTCAGGTGTAGCTCCTTCTCAAGGGAGTGTACAGAGAGCAGAAGGCCTCTGGCATGTGAAACCAGAGGAGTGGGAGAAATTCCAGGATCAGAACAAAAAGCCTGGTGGTTAGAAGCCTGGGAGTACCCCACTGCTCATCTCTGCAAGTCAGGAAGTTGGGATCTCAAGAGGAAAAAGTGTGGAGCCTGAGGGAGTACCACTGTACATGGTGGGGCAGGTTTGCTCTGTTTCAGTTCTATTCAAGTTAACACAAAAGTGTCAAGTGTCATGACTTCTGGTGGTCCACTACTGTTGGTGGGAATGCAAACTAGTACAGCCACTATGGAGAACAGTGTGGAGATTCCTTCAAAAACTGGAAATAGAACTGCCTTATGACCCAGCAATCCCACTGCCAGGCATACACACTGAGGAAACCAGAAGGGAAAGAGACACGTGTACCCCAATGTTCATCGCAGCACTGTTTATAATAGCCAGGACATGGAAGCAACCTAGATGCCCATCAGCAGATGAATGGATAAGAAAGCTGTGGTACATATACACAATGGAGTATTACTCAGCCATTAAAAAGAATACATTTGAATCAGTTCTAATGAGGTGGATGAAACTGGAACCTATTATACAGAGTGAAGTAAGCCAGAAAGAAAAACACCAATACAGTATACTAACATATATATGGAATTTAGAAAGATGGTAACAATGATCCTGTGTACGAGACAGCAAAAGAGACACTGATGTATAGATCAGTCTTATGGACTATGTGGGAGAGGGAAAGGGAGAGGGTGGGGAGATTTGGGAGAATGGCATTGAAACATGTATAATATCATGTATGAAACTAGTTGCCAGTCCAGGTTCGATGCATGATACTGGATGCTTGGGGCTGGTGCACTGGGACGACCCAGAGGGAGGGTATGGGGAGGGAGGAGGGAGGAGGGTTCAGGATGGGGAGCACAGGTATACCTGTGGCGGATTCATTTTGATGTTTGGCAAAACTAATACAATATTGTAAAGTTTAAAAATAAAATTAAAAAAAAAAAAAAGAGTATGTACTCCCTATATAGGGTGCCTAGGTTTGATCCCTGGTCAGGCACCTAAAATCCAAATCGAGATGATTTAGAATCACAACTAAGAGTTCGCATGCCTCAATTAAAGGTCCCAGATGCCCCAAATAAAGATCCCACATGCCACAACCAAATATTCCACATGCTGCAACTAAACAACTAAAGACCCGCATGGTATAACTCAAAGATCCCACCTACCACAACGGAAAAACCCCTTGTGCTCTAACTAAAGTTCCTGCGTGTGGCAATGAAGATCCCACGTGTCACAACTAAGCCCAACATAGCCAAATAAATTAAACAAATATTTAAATATTAAATATACAAAGATTCATTTAAAAACCTTCACCTGGCTACAAATGAACATATCTTTGAAACAAAAACAGATTACAGGCACAGACAGCAAACTTCTGGTTACTGAGGCTGGGTTGGGGGGAGGTTGTAGGAGAGGAATGGATTGGGTGTTTGGGACTAGCAGATGCAAACTATTGTACACAGAACGGATAAACAAGGTCTTACTGTATAGCACAGGGAACTATATTCACTAACCTGTGGTAAACCATAATGGAAAAGAAAAGAGAGAATGTCTAAATATGTAAAACTGAGTCACTATGCTGTGCACCTAAAACGAGCGCAACACTCTATCATCTATACTTCAATTAAAAAACCCTCAAGTGTGTAGAAGCATCAGATGTACACGATGTGATGTCAGCACCCTGTCTGAAACCTTCAGAACCATTCTCATATAGTTTTTGCTGAAACAGACAAGTCACTGGTCATCAGTAAGTGTCACGTTATTTCCCAGACGACAAACAACAGAGAAGACCCTGGCTGTCACCTTTCCGAGGCTGTGCCTTCTCCAGCACACATGTAGACACACAGTAGTGAGTGTACACGTTCTTTCCCCTGCTCCCTTCTCTTCCTACAGTGAGTGAGCCAGAAGAACGCGGTGAGGAAGCCTCCTCTTCTTCCCCAGCTTTTATCCAGGCGATGGGGTACAAACACTGGGTCCATGCTATCAAGCAGGATGAAGGGCTGGAGTAGAAGGGGCAGGCATTCTGGCAAGTGGAGAGGAGGGGAGGCAGGCAGCAGGCAGCCCACAGAAAAAAGATTAGTTCAATCCCCTAAAGAGCCCCATCTTGGAGTCAGCGTGGACACAGCTCTCCATTTTGGTGGGGATCCAAACAGGGGCAGCTGATTGCCTTGGAAAAAGCAATCTTCCACATTCAGTGCCCTCCTGAGCTGAGCTAACCAGTCTACATTCGCCAGCACAAAGTCACATTTTCCCACCTAAGCTGGGACTGTCACTACATCAACCTTGATCTGGTATACAACTCTTTTTAGGGCTAGCAAATGGCTTGACACTGAGAGCCATCTGGCCATCGAGCAACAAAATCATTTCAGATTCTGAGGCCTCAAGAGTGTCATCTCAAAGACATTCATTCTGGAAGCAAGCGTTTCTCTTGTTAATCACATGCTTTCAGACTGGAGGTGTCTTGGATGAGGACAGGCAAGTACCCAGTCTGAACCCTGCAGAGAGTTGGCCTTTCCAAAGCTTTCTGACATGCTCACCCAAGATACGTGAGACCTTCAGCAGGGATAATTCCTCCCAAAGGGCATGCGAATGGGAACAGTCCCTGAGCATCACTGTGATCCTATAGTACTTTCAGACGATGGCAAAGCCCTCCAATGTACTTGCGTCTGTTCACACTATATTCTATAAGGTCAATACAAGTAATGAATTAGTGACTTACTAAAACATTGCTCCCAAAGGAAATAAAGGGTTAGGTTCCTGTGAGCCTCCGGTCACAACATTTTCATCAATCAATCAATTTATTAACTTGTTTTATAGCTGTTTCCATCTAAAGATACAATTTAATCAGAAACCCAGAATTTGTAAAACCATTTATATTAACAAAATGATAAAACTTTCTGACAAAAGACTCTAGAATCTGTCCAAGTCTAAATCAATGGACACTTCCATTACTATCTCCAGAGGTTCCTTCCTTGTTGAGGAATTAGTACCTCTGTTATGCCCCAGTGGCATCTCTGACCACCCATGACATTTAAAAGTTGCTCACAGGCCACTGAGGCAAGAAACTACCCTTCTTGACCCTGTATTACATATGATTATAGAGTGGCAACTGTCAGCCACATACTGGGCCATCCTCAAAATAGAGGTACTCAGAGACCCTGAGCCAGTGAATCCTATTCTCTCAAAATGGGTATGTTGAAACCCTAACCCCCAATGTGACTATATTTCGAGATACTGCCTTTAAGGTGTAACTAAGATTAAATGAGGTCATAAGTATGCAGCTGTAATCCAACTGGAGGGCATCCTTATAAGAAGAGTAAGAGATTCCACAGAGCTCTCACTCTCTCCCCACACCAAACAAAGTAAATACCATGTGAGGACACAGTAATAAGACAGCTGTCAGTCAAGGAAAAAGGTCTTACCAGAGTATAAATTCTTTTACCAAATTCTAGATTTCCAACTGGATTAAACTGTGGGCCTTTGTAACAACTTAAATTCTTTCCTCCCTCTGTATTCAAATTTTCTGATTTCTTTCTCTTGGATCCTTTTTGCTTCTTTGTCACTGGATATACCTTGTGTGTCTGTAATGGGGGAGGTGTCACCGCTGGAAACCTGGTGGAATACAGAGCAGAGAGCAGGAGGTGAGCAGGCTAACCACGAGGTGGGACGGGGAGCTTGTTCTTCCACAAAGACTCACCTCTCAGGTGAGAACATCTTGGAAAGGGAAGGTGGGAATTGATCAGGGGCACCAAGCCTGAGAGTGGCGAGAAGAGAAGCAGCCCAGCAGCTCGACGCCATGAAGCATGCTGTGAACCAATCCTTTGGCTTCTAAGAGCAATGGGTCTAACGCACATCCGGCTGCCAAATAGGGAGGAGGAAGCCTGGTGCACAACTGGCTACGACCACCGTGATGCCGTAGTGAGGTTCGCAAATCCTGCAGGTGGCAAGATTCATTCAAAAAGATGCCAGATCCTGCTTCCTATCATGGTTTGGGCACTACCCAGCCCTCTGCTCATTCTGGTCCTTGCAGTCGTTGCTGGCTCAGCTTCAGCTTGAGCTCCCTGGAAGCTGGAGAGGGGTCAGGGGGTTGGGGGACCAGGGCATCTCGCCCTGCACCTACCGTCTGTAAGAATGCAAAACCTGCTTTATGCTTAAAACAGCTTATGCCCAAGAATTTTTTTTGTGTGGTGAAAGGAGTCATTTGACTGCCCAGGTTGAATTATGAAAGATCTGGACACCTTTGAGAGATCAGGAGATAGTTGGCTGGGGGTCACTTCCAGACCCTTGGGCTTCCAGTAAACCAGAGTGTCTCGCCTCTGGAAGGGGTAGAAGGGGGTCAGTCAATGCATTTTATGATAGGGCTCTGGCGCCTCATCAGGACAGAAACTGGGCTCTCAGACTGCCCCCTCCCTTAGCTAAGGGAGGCAAAGGTGAAGTGAGGATTCTTGGCTGCCATCATAGAAGGGGAAAAGAAGGCAAAGGTCAGTGTATCAGATCTTCAGGGCAATTGGCCCCTGGAGATGAGGCCACTCTAAGGCTCCAGCGTTTTGGCCCCAACATGTAGAGAAAAAAGCCTGACATTTTTGTTTTTGTTCTTGTTTAGTCACTAAGTCATGTCAACTGGGTTGGGGAATGTGAGGTAGACAAGACTCAGTTTTTAGCAAACTCAATAGAGTAAGAAGCCAGGGTGTAGTGAATGTGTGCTCAGGAGCCCTCACCACGGAGTGTGCAAGATGGAGCAGAAAAGTCAGTCTTGAGCAGCATAGCGCCCTCTGGCCTGTACACCCATTTCTGTGGATAGTGCTCCTTCAGTCACACCAGGAAGTATACTTCAGGTGTTGGCCCTTCTCAAGGGAGTATAGAAAGAACAGAGGCCTCTGGCCTAGGAGGCCAGAGAAGTATGAGAAATTGCAGGATCAGAGCAAAAAGTCTAGAGTTTGGGAACCTGGGAGTACCCAATTGCAGGTCTCTGCAAGTCAGGAAATTGCAATCTCGGGAGGCAAAATGTAGAGCTTGGGTAATGCCACTGGTAAGTACACATGGTAGGGTGTGTTTGCTGTGTTTCAGCTCTATTAAACTTAATGCAAAAGTCTCAACAAAAAAGATCTCATATGCTGCAACTAACATATCCTGCATGCCTCAACTAAAAAGAACTCACATTGACCCCCATGCCACAATTTAAAGATCTCCCATGCCACAATTAAGATCCTACGTACTTCAACAAAGATCTCACATGCCACAACAAAGATCCTGCGTACCATAACTAAAAGATGCCCCATTCCATTATGTAAACAACTGAAGATCCCACAACCGTGAAACAAAGATTCCTCATACTGCAGCAAATACCCGGCATACCACAAATAATGGATCCTGTATGTCAAAACAAAATGATCCTACAAGCTGCAACAATGATCCCACATGCCCCAACTGAAGGATCCTGCATGCTGTGAGTAAACAACTAAGGAACTCACATGCTACAACAAAATATCCCACACACCACTACAAAGATCCCACGTACCACAACTAGAGGATCTTGCATGCTGAAACTAAAGATCATACATACTGCAAAACAGATCACCATGCCACAACTATAGATCCCACATGGTGCATCAAAGATCCCCCGTGCTGCAACTGAAGACCCATATGCTGAACAAAGGTCCTGCATACCACAATTAGATGATCCCTTGTGCTTTAACTAAAGTTCCTGCAAGTGCCAATGAAGATCACACGTGCCACAACTAAGACCAACATAACCAAATATATTAAACAAATATTTAACAATTCAATATAAAAAAAGATTCATTTATAAACCTTCACCTGGCTACAAATGAACATATCTATGAAACAAAAACAGATTACACATCACAGAGAACAGACTTCTTGATACCAAGGTGGAGGTAGGGGGAGGTTATAGGAAAGGAATGGATTGGGATTTGGGGACTAGCAGATGCAAACTATGATACACAGAATGGATAAACAACAAGGTCCTATTGCAGCACAGGGAACTATATTCAATATCGTGTGGTAAACCATAGTGGAAAAGAATATAAAAAGATGTCTAAATATGTATAACCGAGTCAGTATGTTGTATACCTGAAACTAATATAACACTGCTATACTTCAATAAAAAGGAAAACCCTCAAGTGTGTAGAAGCAGCTTACCTCCAACATACGGATTCAGATGGACACAATGTGCTGTCAGCACCCTGTCCGACCAAAACCTTCACAATCGTTTTCATTTGCATAGTTGTTGCTGAAACAAAGAAGTCCCTGGTCATCAGTAAATGTCACATTATTTCCCAGAGAACAAACAACAGAGAACACCCCAGCTGTCACCTTTCCAGGGTCATGCCTTCTATGGCACAGATGTTGACGTATCTAGTCATACCTGTACACATTCTTTACCCCATCCCCTTCTATCCCCACGGTGAGCCCGCCAGAAGCATATGGTGAGGAAGCCTCCTCCTCCTCCCCAGCTTTTATCCAAGGACTGGGTCCATGTCAACAGCCAGAATGAGGGGCTGGGCTACAGGGAGCAGGCATTCAGGCAAGTGGAGAATAGAGGAAGCATACAGGGGGCAGTCCACAGAAAAAAAGCATTAAGTCCGTCCCCTAAAGAGCCTGATCTTGGAATCAGCATGGACACAGCTTTCCATGTTGGTGGGGATTCATCCAGGGGCAGCTGATTACCATGGGAAAAGTAATCTTCCACCCTCAGTGTCCTGCTGAGCTGAGGTAACCAGTCTACATTCTCCAGCACAAAGTCACGTTATCTGAGCTGGGACTAACATTTTGTTGTAACATCCATATCAACCTTGCTCTTGTATACCTATTTTTAGGGCCAGGAAATGGCTGGACACTGAGAAAGAACTTTCTGGCCCTTACCAGCAAAATCATTTCAGATTCTTAGGCCTCAATGGTGTCTTCTCAAAGACATTCATTCTGGGGGCAAGCAAGCAAGCATTTCTCTTGTTAATCATGTGCTTTGAGACTGGAGATGTCTTCAATGAGTAAACACAAGTACCCAGCCTAAGCCCTGCAGAGAGTTGGCCTTTCCAAAGCTTTCTGACCTGCTCACCCAAGATATCTGACCTTAAGCAGGGATGTTTTTTCCAAAAGGGCAGAGAGACAGGAAGAGTTGCTGAGCAGCACTGTGATCCTATGGTACTTACAAACGATGACCAAGGAATATCAGTCCCTGCAATGTGTTTGTGTCTTTTCACTCTATATTCTATATATTCTTAAAGTCAATACAAGTAATGAATTAGTGACTACTAAAACATTAATCCCAGGGGAAATGATGGGTTAGGTTCCTATGAGCCTCTGGTCACAATATTTTCATCAATCAATCAATATATAAACTTGTTTTCTATTACTGTCTATAAAGTTACAAGTTAATCCAATTAAAAAACCAGAATTTACTATACCGATTTATATTAACAAATCTTACAACAAAAGCCTCTAGAATCTGTCCAGATCTAAATCAATGGACACTTCCATTAGTGTCTCCAGAGATTTCTTCATTGTTGAGGCTCTAGTAATCTCTGTTACGCACCTCCCAGCATCTCTGGACCACCCATGACACCTATAAGTTGCCCATAGGGCACTAGTGCAAAAACTACACTTCTTGGCCCTGTACTACAAATGATTATAGAGTGGCAACCATCGCCCATATATTGGGCCATCCTCAAAATAAAGGTACCCAGAGACCCTGAGCCAGTGAATCCTATTCTTTCAAAATGGGTATGCTGAAACTCTAATCCTCAATGTGACTATATTTCGAGATATGGACTTTAATGGCTAATTAAGATTAAATGACATCATAAGCATGGAGGTGTAATCCAACAGGAGGGTATCCTTATAAGAAGAGGAAGCGATATCACAGAGCTCTTGCTCACTACCAACACTAAAAAAAGAAAAGGCCGTGTGAAGACACAGTAATTGACACCTGTCTGCCAAGGACAAAGATGTTACCTGGGTAGAAATTCTTCTAGCAAATTCTAGATTTCCAACTGGACTAAACTGTGGTCCTTTGTATCAGTTTAAATTCTTTCCTCCTTCTGTATTCAAGTTTTCTAATTTCTTTCTCTCTCATCCTTTTTGCTTGTCACTGGATATACTTTGTGTGTGTGTGATGGAGAAGGGATCCTCTCTACACTACTCATATTTATGCATTTCTTCCTTCAGAGAGCCTCAACTCAGGTTCATTAGGGATAGCGGCCTCCCTTATGACAATGGTTGTGTAACAAGTTTTAAGCACTCTGGCTTAAATTGGGTTTGAATTTATTTCATCACTGTGTCACAAAAGTGCAGTGATCCTTTTTCACTATACCTAGAATGATCAGGACTTTTACTTCAAAAGAGACATAGGTAACAGAGTGGCACAGCAGAAGATTGCTGGGTCCCCAAGCCAGAGAGGGGTCTACTGAAACCATATTCTGGTATGGTGCTGCCACTTAGGTTGCATTGAAATCTTTTTTTTTTTTTTTTGGTCTTTTCTATCTGTACAAAATCTCTCACAATATTTTAGATGTCAAGCAGTACAAATTTACACCTTTGAATTTTATCTTTATTTAATCACGAATGGTCCAGACCTTCTGGGTGGTTATGGGGAAAGATTCAGAGATCCAGTGACTCCTCTATTGGGTAGCCCAGGAAGGGCGGGCATTACAGGACAATGTAGGACATGTGGGGGTTGCATTCTGGAACAGGATGAATCAGAAGGGTCTGTGGGAAGAGGGTTTTGCAGTATTAAGTGGGTCAGGTAGCCCCTGATTCCTGAGCCAGATGTGACTGGGTTCTCTGAATAATTCTGCTGGCTAACAAGGAAACACTATTCAGGAAGAATATGCAGGAATGCATCTGGTGCATTTAATAAGGAGAGTCTGAAGAGGACACTATCTGGTGGAGCAGAGCAAGGAAAGAAACTTGAGATTAGGCCATTTAAGGTCCTCTCAATTATACCAGATATCAACTCAGCAACTTAGGCCTCACCCCAACACTGGCCACTCCCTGTAACAAGTGCCCATCGGTGTGTGCATAAGTACACACACAGGAAACATTACACAAGACTGAGGATGAGGAGAACTTAGTCCCTGGACGTGGATACATGGACCTGTTGGCAACAGTTCTCCAACCCCTGTGATTTGGTCACTGTTAGCTAACACAGTGATGTAGGCAATGAAACAAGGGGGCTCCATCTCAAGTGCACATCCCCATCCCTACCACCAATTCCTCTAGGACTGGCAACCAGGCAGGGTGCATGGGCAAGGGTTTAAAAGCCCAGGCTGACATCTTCCCCAGCTGTCTCCTTCTAAAAGGTTGTCTACTCACCCACGGCCCCCAAGCCCCTGGCAGCCTGGCAACTCCTGATAGCTTACAGTGAATGATGTCGGATTCGTGATCTCCAAGGAAGAAGATTCAGCTTCGGGACAGGGGACCAGGCTTGATTACTCAAGAGCTTTTGTGTAGCAGAGTTTTATTAAAGTAAGAAAAGGGACAGAGAAAGCTTCTGACAGAGACATCAGAAGAGGGGATGGAGAATACCTCCCTTGCTAGTCTTTAGCAAGGGAATTACATACTTTTTAATAAATTATTATAATAATTCAAAAGAATGTCTCAAGTTTGTGAACATTTTACCAGACCCACTCCCACAATTACATTTTAAGATAACAGGATTAGAACTTAACCACAGAAAGATCCTACCAGACCCACTCCCATTATATATATTTTAAGATATCAGGATTAGTCAGAAGGTGTTCAGGAAGGACAAACTGTCCTCAAGCAGGATACATTATTGTTATATAATCTTTAGTACAGAGTTTAAACTTAGTTGTTGGTTGTGTAATCTCAGTTCTGGGCTTAAAGAAAAAAACTTACAGACTAAGGAATGTAAAGGAAAAAAAGATGTTTGTCCTTTCTTCCTCCTTGAGAATTCCAGACTCCTCTCTCCTTGGGGACCCCTGGACTTCTTATCAATCTGCCTAGGAATCGACTCTCTCACTCCTGCTTACCAATTAAAGAAGTGCAGAGCGAAGTCAGGAACATCAGAGGAGAGGTTAGATGTCAAAGTGGAATTTTCAGGTGGAATTGTGGTCGTCACCCTTCAAGAGCTGGATCCTGGTGAGCCATAGATGCACAGGGACTTGCTTCTCATCCGGACTCCATTGCTCTGAACACTGGAGACTGCTACAGACCTGGCAGAAGACAGAGGAGGGGGTGAGCGGGCTAACCACGAGGTGTGGCGGGAAGCTTGTTTTTCTGCAGATATGATACTAAGCTAAGACCATCTTGGCAAGGGAGGCAGGGAAGGTGAGAATCAATCAGGGTCCCTGAGCCTGGGTGCGGAGAGTAGAGTACTCCACAAAGCATGCTGCGAAGGAATCCCTGGATTCTAAGAGCACTAGGTAGGATGCACTTCCAGCTGCCAGCTAGGAATCAAAAACCCTGTGCACAACTGGCCCCGCCTACCCTGATGGAATCATGAGGTAAGCAAATCCCACAAATGCCAGGAACCAATCAAAAAGATAGGTCCTGCCTATTATGGTTTGGGTACTGCCAAACTCTCTGCTCATTCTGGCCTCTGCCGTCAACCCTGGCTCAGCCCCAGCTCCAGGTCTGTGGCAGCTGGAGAACTGGGAGAGGGGTTGGCAGTGTGGGGCACCTCATCCTGCAACTACCGTCTGTAAAAAACGCAAAATCTACTTTTTCCTTTAAAGAACTTATGCCCAAAAGCTTGCTTTGTGGGTTGAAACAAGCAAATTTACTGCCAAGGTAATTGTGAAAGACCTGGACACCTTTGAGATAAACCAGAGTGCCTCTCCTCTGAAAGTGGTGGAAGAGGGTTAGCCAATGCATTTTATGATAGGGCTCTGGAGCCTCATCAGGATGGAAAACTGGGCTCCCAGACTACCTCCCTCCCTTAGCTAAGGGAGGCAAAGGTAAAGTGAGGGCTCTTGGCTGGCATCATAGAAGGGGAAAAGAAGGCACAGTTCAGTGCATCAGATCTTGAGGGCAATTAGCCCCTGGAGAGCAGCACACTCCTAATGCTCCAGTGTTCTGGCCCCAACACGTAGAGAAAAAAGCCTCACGTTTTCATTGTTGTTCTCCTTTAGTTGCTAAGTTGTGTCACTCTCTTTTGCAACCCCATGGACTGTAGTCTACCCAGCTTCTCTGTCCATGGGATTTCCCAGGCAGACTACTGAAGTGGCTTCTCATTTCCCTCTCTGGCGATCTTTCCAACTCAGTGATCGAACCTGAGTCTCTTGCATCTCCTGCACTAGCAGGCGGATTCTTTACCACTGAACCACCATAGAAGTACTCTAAATGGATTAAAATCTGCTTTTTTGGAATACATTGGACTGGCCAAAAAGTTTGTTCAGATTTTTCTGCAAGATGTTATGGAAAATCCAAACAAATTCTTTGACCCAACCCAATGTTTAAACCAACTGGTATGTAAAAACTGAGTTTGGTGCTCACTGGCTTTTCAGCTAATGGGTTACAGCCTGCTGTAAAGAAGTAAAATGAGGCCATCTTTGGTTCCTTTATATAGCAGTGTCTGTGTGGGAAAATGAATGGGTGAGCCTCTTCAAGTGTAAGTGTGTTAATAGGAATATATCTGTGTGATTAAAGAAATGTTTGTGCATGCATGAGTGAACAACTAACATATCCATGGATATTACCACGTTTGTGTGTGAGTGTAAAAATTTAAGCCTGTTCACTTGTCTGATATTTGGGGGGGGGGGAGGGGAGGGCATGTTGGGCTTCCCTGGTGGCTTACTGTTAAAGAGTCTGCCTGCAATGTGCAAGACTTGGGTTTGATCCCTGGGTCAGGAAGATCCCCTGGAGAAGGAAATGGCAACCCACTCCAGTACTCCTGCCTGGAAAATCCAGTGGACAGAGGAGCCTGAAGGGCTACAGTTCATGGGGTCGCAAAGAATCAGACTCAACTGAGCGACTTTCACCAGAGAAGGCAATGGCACCCCACTCCAGTACTCTTGCCTGGAGAATCCCAGGGACAGGGGAACCTACTGGGCTGCCATCTATGGGGTTGCACAGAGTCGGACATGACTGAAGCGACTTAGCAGCAGCAGCAGCAGAGCAACTTTCACACATATGTTGTGCAGGTTGCAGGATCTTAGTTCCCCAACCAGGTAAGGAACATGGGGCCACAGCAGTGATACTGCTGAGTACTAACCACTGGACTACCAAAGAATTCCCCTGTATGATATTTTAAAAGTACATCTGACTCTTAAACAATAGGGTTTGAACAGTGCAGGTCCACTTATATGCAGATTTCTTCAATAGCAAATACTACAGTACTACACAATATATGATTAGTTGAATCCATGCATGCAAAACCCTGGATTCACAGAAACATTATATTGTGATGGTAGATTATATGTTAAATATATTCAGATTCACATGGATGGTCAGAACCCCAGAATACTTGAATGAATTTTGTGTGATTGTGAGTGAATGTGAGAGTGTCTTGGTGAGTGTGAGCACATTCCTACTTCTGGGCATGTTAATGTGTATGTGAGTGACTATGAGTATATGGATGTAAGTATAACTGATTTAATTTGTTATCACATTCAAGTGAATGTGTGAGCAGTTATTATGAGTGAACAAGTGTGAGAGCATGTTTGTGCCAGTCAATGTGACCTTGTGCATGTCTATAACCACATGTGTAAGAATGAGCATGGGAGCCTATTTAAATATGAGTTTGTGTGTTGAAGTAAATGGACTTTTCATATGGATGAGTGAATGTGTGACCATGGGCATGAATATTAGCATATTCATGTATGTGAGATGAATGTCTGTTTTTGATCATGTGAAAGTGGAGTATATTTCTGTGAGTTAATGTCCAAGTGTGTGCATATGAGTACACTTGAATACCTCTACGTGTGTAAATGTGGGAACTTCATAGTAAGTGTGAGCATATTCACCTGTGAGAATGTAAGTATGATGCTGCTTGTATCTTCTACATGGGGAATTGTATATGACTGGGATCATATTTGAATGTGTGTAAGTGAATGTGTGAGCTAGTTTGAGGGAATGTATGTGTAACGACATTTTCATGAGTGAGTATGTAACTGTTCATTTGTGTAAGCTTGTTAATGTGTGAGTATTTTTGTGAAAACGATATGAGTTTGTGTTTTTATGTGAGTCATCTGTGTGTGTAGGTATAAGCTTTGTGATGCCTGTGAGAAAATTTGTATTCATATAAATACATGAAAATGCTCCTCTTTCTAAATATATTAATATGCACATATAAGGGCACCTGAGTGTACTGTTGTGAGCATATATGTGTCTGTGAATGAATTTGTAAGCATGTTGATGTCTTAGTGGACATGTGAGCATTTTGTATAAGGGAATGTGTATGGCTACATGAGTGTGTCTATGAAAGTAAATGAGGGAGCACGTTATGAAAGTGAATGTGTTAGTTGCTCAGAGGCATCTGACTCTTTCTGACCCCTTGGACTGTGGCCCACAAGGCTCCACTGTCCATGGAATTCTCCAGGTTAGAATACTGGAGTGGGGAGGCATTCCCTTGTCCAGGGGATATTCCCAAGCCAGGGATCGAACCCAGGTCTCCTGCATTGAAGGCACATTCTTTACCATTTGAACCATGAGGGAAGACCAAATGTGTCTATACATATGAATAAATAGGTGAATATGTTTTCAGTCTGTGAATATGCTCCAATATTAGAGAATTTAGGTCTGTTGTGCGTGTATATGTGCGTTTCTTGTGTCTTAGTGAATCTGTGAATGTGTAAATATGAAGAATATGCTGTTGATTTGAGTGACTAGTGACCACAAAGTATCTGTGAGCATGTCTATGTGCAATTGATTAGATGTCAGGGTGTCTATGTGTATGAAGGAATTTGTAACCATACTTGTGTGTGTGACAATGTCTGTACATGTGACTGTGTGAACAACTTTAGGATGAGTATGCTCATGCATGTAAGTAAATGTATGAGTGACACAGTGTATGTGAGGTATATTCGAGTATGTGAGTGAATGTATAACCATGTTAACTTGAGTCTATCTTTATTTGAATATGTCCATGTGTCAGTGTATCTATGTGTGTGTGCTCAGTCCTCAGTCCTGTCTGACTATTTGTGACTCCATGTAGCCTACCGGGCTCCTCCGATCCATGGAATTTTCCAGGTAAGAGTACTGGAGTGGGTTCCCATTTCCTTCTCCAGGGAATCTTCCTGACCCAGGGATCAAACCAGTGTCTCTTGCATCTTCTTCACTGGCAGGTAGGCCCTTTACCACTGCAACACCAGGGAACCACAGACTGTCTATGAATAGAAATAAATCTGTGAGCATGTTCATTTGAGTGAATGTGTAACCTGTGGAGGTATGTGAGCATCTCTTTGTGTAAGAGTGAATTGAGCCTGTTCATATATCAGTGTGTTAATGTGTTTTTCTGTGTTCATACATATGAGTGAATTTGTAAGCATGTTCATGCTGGTAGCATGTTCACCTGTGAGTGAATGTATAACCATGTTCATTTGTGTCAGATTCTTAATGTGTACATCTGCTTTTGAGTCATTGCATGAGTGTATGTGTATGTGTGAATGTTGATCATATCCATGTACGTGACTGTTAATGAATGTACTTGTGAGTTTGTGACCAGGTTCACTGTATGTGCCCTTGTTCATCTCTGTGTGCAAATTACTGTGTGAGTATATACATCTGATCATGTTTCTGTGTTTGAATGAAAATGTAAGCATGTCATGTATGTTCATGACTATGAGTGAATGTATGCTTTATATTTCTGTTTTTCTAGATTTTTTCTTGAGCTAATGTGCAAACAAGTTTGTCAGTAAATGCATGAGTATACACACACACATACACACATCTATGTGTACATATGGAAATGCAATGTTAAGCGAATATATAGCATCATGTGTGTGTTAATGAGTATATAAGCATGCTTGTATGTAATATATGTGTTCTTTTCTGTGAGTGAATGTGATGATGCTTGTGTATGACTAAATGTGTGTTCCTTGTGTGGAAGTGATAATGTGAAGACATCTGTGTTTTGAGCATGTGAATATGCAAATGTTAAAGCTTGTATTTGTGAAAACATGAATTTGTGTGTTCATTTATATGTGAGTGTGTATTTGTATATATGTGAGCATGTTCATGTGTGTAAATTAAGGCATGAGTAAGTTGGTGTGCATGAAGGTATTAATGTATTTTTCATTAGTGCAACTAAATGTATAAACAAGTTTATATACATGAGCATGATGTACAATTTTAAGTGAAGTTTTAAGTGTATGTGGGTGTGCCTGTGCACCTGAATTCATCTGTGAGCAAGTTCATGTGAGTGAATATATCAATATGTTTATTTCTGTTTGTTTATGTATTTAAGTCTTCATCTGTTCATGAGTATCTAAGTGAGTTTATGTGTGTGACTGAATATGATTATGTACACTTATGTCAAATTTTCCTTTGTGTATATAAACTTGAGAGGTTTTTGTGTGTTTGAACATAATAAAATATGAATACATTCATTAGGCACATGTTTGAATATGGTTTATGTCTGAATGAACATATAAGTATTGGTGTGACTATACTGAAACGTGTGGTAATGTGTAGGTATGGTCATGTATGTGATGGCAGTCATGTATGGGTTAACATATGGACACTTTCCTGTGAAGGAATATAGAAGCAGTTTCATGTGAGCAGGTTCATGCCATTTAATGTCAACGTCTTAGCTTACATGACAATGTGAGCATCCTGTGATTAGATGTGAGTGTATCTAGGTGTGACTGAATGTGTGTGCATGTTTTCACATCTAAGAATGTTAATGTGAGCATGTTCATTTGTGTGAATGAATGTAAGAATGTGCTCTGATGTGTGACTGAATGCATGTGTGTTCATGTGGGAGTGATTGTCTGTAGGTGTACATCCATGTACAAGTGGGAATGAATGTATGACTGCTATTTTCAGAGTGTTCATGTATCTGAGTAGATGTGTTGATATGAATGTATGTGAGCATATCTGTGTGCAAGTGACTGAGTGTGGGTCACTGTGTTTGACAGCATGTGAGCATGTTTTTGTATGTGACTGAGTTAATGTACATGTACACGGGTCAATGATCACTCATGTTAATGTGTGAACTTGACATCTGGGTAAATGGTAACTATATGTGTGAGCACATTTGTTTCAATGAATATGCAAGTATGTCTGTGTGTGAGCTCATTCATGTGTGAGTGAATGTAAGTATATCAGTCTCTCTGTGTGGAAGTACCAGCATGTTCATGTGTGGAAATATGTGAGTGTGTCCACATGTGTGAGTGTGTTGAAAGAAAATGTAAAATCATGGGTTTGTGTGTTCATAAGTGAATTTGTAAGGATGTGTGTGTTCATGTGAGACACTGAGTGTGTCCTACATGTGAATAAATTTGTGAACATATTCATGTGAATGAGAGAATGTGTGCATTTGTGGTAGCATCCATGTGTCTACTTGTGTGTAAGAATTTAGGATGTATCTGTTAGTGAATGTGTTATGTCTTCATATATGCATGAATTGTTTTAGGAAATTTGTAAGCATATGCATTAGTGACAGCAGGTATGTGTGTTGTGAGAGAACACACAGATGTTTGTGCACAAGTATGTAAATATAGAATTAAGACTGGACATGTGATTTGTATAAACCATTATATGTAAGAGTATATATGTGAATGATTTTGTGAATATATGTGTGTGATTCAATGTGTTAGCACTAGAGTGTATAATCATGTTGAAATGGGGATTCACATATGTGTGACTGAATATATGTCTTTGTTTGTATGTGTGTTTATATACATTAATGAAAGAAAGTATCAGTGAGTGAACATGAGCATGTATGAGTGTGTTCTATGTGTGTGAATGAATCTGTGGGTATATTTACATAAGCAAATTTATGTGTGTAAGTCTGTGGGATTGAACATGTGAACATGTGGATATAAGTGTGTCCATGAGTGTTAGTAAATTTGTAAGCATTCAGTGAGTGAATGGGGTTCATCTTATAAGCATGTTCATGTGTGAGTGTATTTATATAGTGATTGTATAAGCATTTGTAAGTATGAGTAGGTTCATGTACAAGTGAACACATAAGCATACTCCATTTATGATCAGGTTATTTTTTGGAAGTTGAAGTGTGAGTCTGTACATGTAAGTACAAATAACTGTCTAGTGTGTCAGTGATTTTGTGAGTGTGTTCATGTGAGTGAATGAATGCATTGTCATGCTCATGTGAGTGAATTTTCAAGCATGTCTGTGTAAAAGAGAGAATATGTGAGACTATGTATGTGCCTGTGAGTTAATCTGTCATATGCCCTTTTGAGTGAGTGAATTGTGAGAATGTTATCATTAGTGACACTGCATATGCATGTATATTGTCAATTTTGTGTTTGAGTAAATTCGTAAGTTTACTTGTATGTTTGAATACACATATATGTATGAGTGAATGGTAATCAAGTTATATACGCAGTATGTTGGTATGCATCTGGGACAGGGTATGTGTAAACGAGTGTGTTCAAGTGAATTTTAAACCATGTTTGTTTCTAAGTGAATATGTGAATGTGTGTGAGCATAAATTGAAGAACACACATACATACATATATGAATGTTGATATATATGAGTGAATGAGTATGTGGTTATATGACCATATTTGGGTGTGTAAATGTATGAACATTTCATGAGTGTAAATGGTGGTTGAAGTATATTTGTTTGAATGAGAGAATGAACATGCATATGTGAGTATATAAGTGTATCCATTAGTGAGTAACCTAAGAGAATGATCATGTCAGTGAATAAATGTGTGTGCATGCCTGAAACTGATGAGTGAGCTACATTCCTTGTTAAGTGTGTTGTTAGTATATTCAAGCACTTTATACATATTTATACCTATTCATGTGTATGACTAAATTTTTTAATTTGTACATGGGTGTTTGTTTGTGTGGATGAATTAATGTGTAAGCATACTAGTTTGCATGGGGTTGCTGATGACAGAGTCAATTCCTAGGTAGGTTGATAAGAAGTCCGGGGTCCCCAAGGAGAGAAGGGTCTGGAATTCTTAAGGAGGAGAAAAGGACAAACTTTTTTTTCCCTTTTTTTCCCTCTACATTCCTTAGTCTTAGTCACATAAAACGTTTTTATCTTTAAGCCTGGAACTGATGATTACATAACAAACAACTCGGTTTGGACTCTGTCCTGAGGATTATATAGCAGCAATGTATCTTGCTTGAGGACAGTTTCTCCTTCCTGAGGGCCTTCTGGCTAATCCTGTTATCTTGAAATGTGGACTGTGGGAGTGCGTCTAGTAAGATCTTTGCAACCTCCAGACATTCTTTTGATTCATTGTAATAACTAATTGGAGAGTATATAACTCCCTTGCTAACACTGGCAGGGGGGCACTCTTTCTGCCCCCTTCTGATGTCTCTGTCAGAAGCTTTCTCTATCTCTTTTATACTTTAATAAAACTTTATTACACAAAAGCTCTGAGTGATCAAGGCTCGTCTCTGGCTCCGGATTCAATTTTTCTCCTCCAGAGGCCAAGAACCCCAGCATCTTTTGTGGTTCAGCAACAACCTTTCACTAATGTTTGAGTAAACATTTGAGCAAATACTTCTCTGTGTGTGTGAGCTTCATGAGTGTGAAAATGTTTATTTGTAATGAAAATGAGTATGTTTCTGTTTGTGTTCATTTGCATGTGTGAAGGATTTGAGAGTATATATATGTGCAGGATCTGTGAAAGTGAGCATATGTCTTTATCTTGGGAAAATTTGTGATCATGTTTTTTTGAGTGAATAGATGTTCCATCATTTTTATGTCTGTGAGTGAATGTTGCAAGTGTGATTATTAATTTGAGCTTCTTAATGGAAGAATGTATTTCTGTGAGTGAATGTATGTGTGTTTGGAAGTGTCATGCGAGTGTATGTTCCTCAGTTCTTTGTCTCATCACAACAAAGATTTGGAGCAACGGACATTAAAGCCCTCGGCACGTCACAGCTCTCGGGTCTTGGACAAACCGTGTTACAGCTCTTAGGCAAATCAGTGTTACAGCTCTATTTTATTTAGAAGATAGCAGGAGAATCCAAGACTCGAAGAGAAGAGAGTGGAGGAGTGCGTGGGGAGGGAGAAAGAGAGAGAGAGAGAGAGAGCGTGCGCATGCACGCGGGAGAGAGAGTCTGAGAGAAAGCGCTTTGGCTCCTCCTTTTATATGTTTTTTCCTCCACCTGGGCCTGCCCTATGCAAATTGGGCTTAGCCAGGAGTGCTGTTTGTTCTGCCTGAAGTCTTCACTCTGGTCCTCGGACCTTCCTTTGACCTTCCTTGTCTTTTAGCCACCGCCATTTTGGACTCCTTTTCCCCATTCTACCTACCTAACAGAAGCATGTTCATTCACAAGTGAATGTGTAAGCATGTTTCTATTTGTGTGTGCATGCATATATGAAAGCATGTGTGTGTACCTGTAACATATGAATGTATTATGTATGAGTGCTATTATAACCATGCCCTTGTAAATTAATGTGTGAGCCAGTTTGAGTGAACACATGGGTAAACAAATTTTATTAGTGTCACAGAGTATACAGGTATCTTTGTTCCTGCCTATGAATCAATATATGAATATTATTTATCTGTCAGATAACTGTTGTATGGGTATATTTGACTATGTGAGTGAATTTGTACTCAAGTGAATGTGTTGAGTATGTAATATGTGAGCACAATAATTTCGATAGAGAACATGTATGTTCATATGTGGAACCAGGCAGTCTAGGGAATTAACATATGAATAAATTTACATATTGACTATGACTATATATGTGATCAAGATTATATGTGTGACTGTTGAGCATTAGTATGTGTTTGTGGGTATATGTGTCTATGTGTGAGGGGAAATTTGTTTAAGATGCCTTTGTAAAAATGCCTCCTGTTTAAGAAGATTTATAAAAAGGACTTTACAGATTTCTGAATTTCAAAACATAATAGTAAACTGAGTAAAAAATCAAAGAATTCTATTGAGAAACTTGATGACTTCATAAAGCTATTAACAAAAAGGATTAGTTACATAGAACTGAGTAAACTGGTAAATACGGTTGCCATTTTTATGGTTTCTATCCAAAAGGATTATTGGTTGAAATCTGTTTTCCAGGTGTAATAAAAACCTTCCCCTTCAACTAAATATGACTTGTAATAATTTGGTAGATTATGCTGTTTGGAATATTTATCTTTTTCTCTCTACCTGGTTGATCCTGCCAGTAACATATGTTTGTCTCAAAGATTAAGCCATGCATGAGTGTGCATGGCCAGTAAAATGAAACTGCAGAAAGCTCATTAAATCACTCATGGCTCCTTTAGTCACTTGATTACTGCAACTGGATTAGAACTAGTTATACTAATCAGTGTTTAAATTTGTTCTTTGTTTTCCAATTGTGCCTTGGGTCTCCCTGCTGTACTATGTCATTGTCTGTATTACTTATATCCTGTTTAATTTATAAGATTATTGTATCATGCAGTAACCAATGTGTAATTAGGCCTACAACAAAACGTATATGGTTAAATGTTTTGAGGAAATCACATTTGTAACATAAAATAATTGCCGTAGTGTGATTCTAGGGAAAAGGCAACAAGGAAAAATGTCTCCTAGATTGTAGTTAGAATCCAGAGAATTTTTAATTATTGATGGGGCCTGGTCCAAAACTTAACACCTGAAGTGGCATATTAAGAATGTTTGCCTGAACTAGGATGAGCCTCCCAGCACCGCGGGACAAAGGTTGATCACATAATGTTTCCCAGATAATGGTCATTCATGACCAAGAGGGGAAGACCTGAGGCATGAAATCTGTGTCCTTCAATGTGAGCCAGTCCTTCAATGTGAGCCAGTGAGCCCCAGTGAATGGGAATGCCTGCCACCTGGCAGTCATCACGCTGCAAACACTCCCTATGGTGAACCCTGAGGAACCTGAGAATGCAGGATTTCAGGCCCCAGATGACTGAGGTACATACCAAGGAAATAATTTTAGTGAGACCTGACTTTTGCATCTTCCCATACATAGAAAAGTGCTAAATTTCTTAACTTGAGATGCTGTCTCATGGATCTGAAGTTCAGTACTTCTAAGTCTACAGGTGTGAAATAAGACACTTCCAAAGAGGAACAAAAAGAAGACAAATCTCAATATTTGAAACACTGGCAAAGATGGCAGACACTCCCAGAAAGATCCATCTGACTAAGCAGAATGGTCAGAACCCCTTTTTTCCACAAGATTGTGGGAGAGACTGCGACAGTGTTGCAGGGAGGAAGTCAATTCTCAATCCATATTGTAAACTGTTTCTTTGACTTGCTTTTTGTTGCTTTTGTTATTATAATCATACTTCATAGCTTGTCTCAGAGGACCCTGTCCCTCTGCTTGACTGTAAACTAAACTGCTTTTGTTCAGTTCATAGAAAGGTAATCTGTCCCTTCCCATCTGTAAACAGAGATTCACATACCCCTTCCAAAGACTTGCCATTCACTTGGAGATGTTTTGCATGGCTGAAGACCCTTTCACTTTACTTCCTCACTGCCTCTCACTCTCAATTCTGCCTTTTGTCTTTAGTTCCTCATTGCTTCTTTCTCTCTGATCTACAAAAGAACCTGGCATCCAGACACCCACAAGATGGTTATTTGGAGGTGCTAGCCTGCCATCTTATCCATCAGCTGCTTTCCGAATAAAGTCGCTTTCCTTGCCTCAGAAAAAGAGTGAATAACTGTACAAGCATGTCCTCACTTGAGGGTGTAAATATGTGAATGTGTGATCATATTTGTTTGTATGAGGGATAGAGTGTGTTTGTGTGTGTATATATGTGTAAAGATATTCATGGTTGACTGCACTGAGTAGCATGATAAGGTGAGAATATATTTGTAAGTAACAGTATATGTATTTTTTGTATGTTAATGCACATGTATAATTGAATATGTAGGCATGTACATGAAAGAAAATAAACATCTGCCAGTGTGTAAGTGATTTCCTGAGCAAACTCATGCAACTGAGTGTTGTGTGAACATGTGAATATATGTGAGTTTGTGTTTGTATGAATTCTTGAGTATCTTAGTGAATGAATGGTGGGTATTCGTATATGTGAGCATGTTAATGGGAGAGTGAGAATGGACATGTGTAAAAACAATTTTATGTGAGAGCAGCTATGTATGTGAATAAATCTGTAGCATGTTTGTGTATTTAAGATTATTGAGTGTGTGAGCACATTAACATCAAGTATACGTGTGTGTGTGTGTGTGTGTGTGTGTGTGAGTGAATGTCTCAATGTGTGTGACCATGTAAAACTATATTTGTGATGGAGGATGATAGTGTGTCAGTGTCTGACATAATGTGTGAATGACTTTGTGTATGTGATTATATTTGGCAGATGAATGAACAATCACTGTCATATATGTAAACATGAAGCTTTGAGTACATATGTTTAAGTGTGTCCATGAATTTATGAACATGTGTACGATAAATATGTGTGTTCATGAATGTGAGCATGTTGCTGTGAGACAGGAAATATTTGAGCATCCCCTTGTATGAATAAATATGCATGCAAATTTGTGTGATTTTGTTAATGTGAGTGCATGGGGATGCAAAGAGTCAGATACGACAGGGCGACTAACACTTCACTTCAGCCGTCATTTTGAATGGAAAAAGTCCCACATAACTGTAGTTAGATTTCTCCATGGAATCAAATATGTTTTCATGAGAACTGTCTTTGCTGTCACACCCAAAAGCTATGATTGTTTCCTGTGGGCAGTAAGTGCTGCAGCTGTTGAAAAGCCACCTCCCACTGAATGTGATGTAAATCTGGAAGTTTGTATTGGAAGAGTTAGGTTAGGAAAGAACTCCCAAACTGGATGAAGTGCCTGACCCTTTAGACATGCCTTTCCTGAGAGAACTGATGAACCTATTTGCAGAGAGAGAATATATATATTCCTTTATATATAAAGGAATGTATGCAACATATATGCAATATATCAAGTGTGGGTATATATATTTAAAATATAAGTTCCCAAACAGGAAGGAAATTCATGGTAAGCTGTGCTCAGTCACTTAGTGCAATTTTTTCCAGTGCAAGCATCAATAAATGGGACTTGCACTAGATAAAGAAAAAAATCATTATAACATATAAAAAAAGAAACCAATTAGTTGTAAAGGTATATGTTTTGGCAAGGTTTATATTCATCATTATGAAAGGTTGTTGCTGAACCACGCAAAGATGCTGGGATTCTTGGCCTCCGAAGGAGAAGAATTCAATCCGGAGCCAGAGAGGAGGCTTGATTGCTCAGAGCTTTTGAGTAATCAAGTTTTATTAAAGTATAAAGGAGATAGAGAAAGCTTCTGACATAGACATCAGAAGGGGGTAGAAAGAGTACCCTGCTTGCTAGTGTTAGCAATAGAGTTATACACTCTCCAATGAATCCAAAGAATGTCTGGAGGTTGTAAAGACCTCACCAGACCTACTCCCATAATTTACATTTTAAGATAACAGAATTAGCCAGAAGTTTTAATCCAGAGACTGTCCTCAGGCAGGATACACTGAAAGTGAAAGTGAAGTCGCTCAGTCCTATCCGACTCTTTGTGACCCCATGGACTGTAGCCTACCAGGCTCCTCTGTCCATGGGATTTTCCAGGCAGTAGTACTGGAGTGGATTGCCATTTCCTTCTCCAGGGGATCTTCCTGACCCAGGTATCGAACCCAGGTCTCCCGCATTGTAGACAGGTGCTTTACCATCTGGGCCACCAGGGAAGTCCTTGTAAAGACCAAACCTACTCCCATAATTTACATTTTAAGATAACAGGATTAGCCAGAAGGTTTAATCCAGAGATTGTCCTCAGGCAGGATACATAATCCTAAGGAATGTAGAGGGGAAAAAGTTTGTCCTTTCTTCCTCCTTGAGAATTCCAGACCCCTCTCTGCTTGGGGACCCTTAGACTTCTTATCAACCTGCCTAGGAAATGACTCAATTACACCAGGGATTACTAAGAGCTATAATTTTATCTAATTGTAATCCCATAGACTTTGTTAGTATGGCTCTGCATTACTGCACATTTAATATGATTGCACTGACCACAAGCATCCTGGCTGTAATACTGGGTGCATGCTATCTCTGGGCATTCCTCAAATAAGACTCAAGAGACAGTGGCTCGATGTGATTAAAGGCACTACTTAATAACAGTGTGTCTGTCTCATTTGATCCTAAGTCAAAACTGGCTCTGAGGGTTTACAAAGCATCTATGAGTCATAAGCTGTATCCAAAGAGTCTGGTTTAGCCAGGATGAATGTTGCTCTAGTAGAAGAGACAGGAGAAGGTCTAGCCTCAGTGGTGGTATCTGGGGTCATGATAGTAGGACTGACCAACCCGAACAGACAACAGCATGGTTCCCATTGTCTCCAATCTGACTTGTGTTATAAGACTCCCTGTTACATGTGTGTGGTACAGTGTCCGGACAGACCTTGTCAACAGTAGTGTACATTACTAGGCCTGGATGAACCACCAATAGACATGAAGTCAACACTGGCAAGTGTAGGAAATTCTCAGGTGAGACGGGGCATAATAATAAGGTATGGCTTAAACTTGGAGGTCACCTTGTACTCAGCTGTAGGGGACCTGACTTGTCCCCGGGTATTCATATGGTGTTACCTGTTGAGGGAATGGTTTAGGTCCACCTTTTGGCTTCCACAGTGTCTTCAGTGGACCAAAGTACATGGATGGCATATAAGGTCACCTCTTTCTCCAGAAAGTGGTGGGTACTTTCTTGGCTTATACTAGATGATGATGAACACGGGCTAAGGATGGTTTCAGAATCATTGGTCCACATCAGGTTCTTATCAGGATCAAGAAGGTGGTGCCTAAGCTCTGGGTTTTCTATAAGGAAGAAAGGAAAGATAAAAGTACCAGGTGAATGTTTCTTTTCTATGCATAGCAGTGCCTGGGTTTCCATGTTAGTAAAAACAATAATTGGGTTGTGTCTGGTGTGGATATATACACAAACAGAGATAGAAATGTCTCTGTGGTTGAGCTCCTCATTTGTTGTAAATTTAAATATTGCTGAGTTATGCCATAAGGACATGAATTTAATATAATTTAAACCATGGGCAGTATTTTTGACCGCTTGAAGGACCACTGCCCTCCACGTTCTCTCACTAACCCTTAAAAGTCCATCATGTTTTTCATGATACCTGCCACTAGAGGATGACAGGAAAGCTAAAAATCCAAGCAATGTTTTCTTGTAATGCCCATACTTACATCACTTTACACTGATGTGGCAACTTTGGGTTGGCTGTATCACTTGTACGGCAGTCCCAAAGGCTGTAAAAGCTATTTTGTTCAGACTGCAGTAACACTAGGAGAAGTTAGTGCCTTGCATGCATAAATTATTGGAAGAACTTGTGCAGAAGGCCAGTAGCACTAAGCTGAGCTCCCCATGCTATATAGCAGCTTCCCACTAGCTATCTACTTTACACGTGTTAATATATATTCATCAATCCTACTCTTTCAATCATCTCACCCTCCCCTTCCCGCTCTGTGTCCATAAGTCCATTCTCTATGTCTGTCTCTATTCCTGCCCTGCAAATAGGTTCATCAGTAGATTCCATATATATGTGTTAATATATTTGTTTTTCTCTTTCTTACCCTTTTTTAAAACCTTTACTTTTCTGGGTTAATTAAAAACAGGGGGGGGAATCTTTCTTCTTTTTTTTTTTCTTTTT